>NC_046161.1:1543429-1607296 GCF_011064425.1 Rattus rattus
ATCTGCTCGAGCTGAGGCATCCCTTGAATGTTATACTCCTGTGCCGTAAATTCATGGGAGAGGCTTTATCCAACAATCTTAAGACTTATGGCAGTCATCTAAGGGGTGAGTCTCTGTGGCCAAACAGCCCAGAGTCACCTTGAACCATGCAGTCAAAAAGCGGCTAGGCCCAAATCCAATATGGCTCCGTGCATACGCTTGCAACTGGCTCAAAGGATTGGGTTTCCCTCCTCCCCTTAGTTCTTTACAGGGCCTGAAACACATCGGGCTCTCATGGGTTGACTCCCTTTGAGATAGTATATGGGGCACCACCCCCATTTATTGATTTCTTTAATTCCAATATTGCTAATTTTGCTAATAGTCCTTCCCTGGAAACCCATCTACAAGCTTTGCAGCTCGTGCAGAGAGACATCTGGAGACCTCTGGCTGCTGCATACCGGGACAGACTTGATCAGCCGACTGTGCCACACCCGTTCCAGGTGGGTGACCTCGTATGGGTACGCAGACACCAGATTAAAAATCTTGAGCCCCGGTGGAAAGGACCCTACACTGTCCTCCTGACGACATCAACCGCCCTGAAGGTGGACGGAATTGCTGCGTGGATCCACTCTTCTCACGTCAAGGCAGCCCAACCGAAGGAAGTCACCACACAGCAGACATGGAGGGCCCAATGCACCCGGAACCCCTTAAAGCTGCGACTCACACGCGTACACTCCTAATACTAATCACTCTGAGCATGTGCTGGAGGGAGGGGGTTGCTGGACAACCAAGTCCTCACCAGGTTGTCAACCTTTCCTGGGTTATAGGCAACCTGGAGACAGGGTGGACACAGATGTTAGCCAACGGTGCTCATTCCCCAGGCACCTGGTGGCCTACTCTAACCTTTGATTTATGTCAATTGGCTAAAGATTCATGGGGGCGTACTGCGAAATCTCCCCGCAACTCTTATCCCCCTTGCCGGCATTCTAGCTGGTATGTCTGTCCGGGAGGGAAAAGAACCGCCCAATGTGGGGGGCCAGAAACCTTTTACTGTGCTAAATGGGGATGTGAGACTCATACCAATGGACCCTGGAAAGCCAAGGGGGGAGATCTCGTGACTTTTACTGGCTCAGCTGGGGAATCTAACATCCAAATGAGGTTCACTGAGGCAGGAAAGAAACATGATTGGAAATCTGGGGTACGGTGGGGTCTCCGCCTCAATACCCCTGGGCAGACCCATCCGGGCCTGTTGTTTTCTCTCCAACTGGTTCGAGAGCGGATTGCTCCGGCTGTAGGACCTAACCTAGTCCTAAAGGATCAAAGAACCCCCTTACTTCCGGCTCCAGCCCATTTGCCTAGATTCACTCAAACCTCTCTAGTGACCCACTCCTTCACAAGTAGAGATTCTGCCGCTCCGACCACTCATGCACCAGGCACAGGAGATCGGCTACTTAATCTAGTGAAGGGTGCATATCTAACTCTCAATTATTCAGATCCATTTAGAACTCAAGAATGCTGGCTATGTCTAGTCTCCAGCCCACCTTACTATGAAGGAGTAGCGGTTTTAGGCAATTACACCAACCAGACTACAGCCCCGGAGAGCTGTTCTGCTAGTCTTAACCTTAGATTGACACTTCCCGAGGTCACAGGACAGGGGCTATGTATAGGAACTGTGCCACCCACTCATCAGGCACTCTGCAATGTCACAAGAAAAGCTCCCACTGGGAAATATTATTTGGCTGCCCCACCAGGCACTTATTGGGCCTGCAATACTGGACTAACTTCGTGCATTTCAGCCATTATTTTAAATCAAACATCTGATTACTGTGTATTGACAGAGATTTGGCCCAAAGTCATCTATCATGAGCCTGAGTATGTGTATTCTTATTTTGAGGAACATCCACGGATTAAGAGAGAGCCCATCACTCTGACTTTAGCTTTGTTAATAGGGGGGATTACTTTTGGAGGAGTAGCTGCAGGTATAGGGACAGGAACGACTGCCCGTATAGAGACAGGCCACTTCCGTCAATTGCAAGCAGCTATGAATGCAGATTTGAAAGCAATCGAAGAATCTATAAGTGCTTTAGAAAAGTCTTTGACATCTCTGTCAGAGGTGGTCCTCCAGAACAGGAGGGGGCTTGATATGATGTTTCTCCGAGAGGGTGGGTTATGCGCTGCTCTAAAAGAAGAATGTTGTTTTTATGCTGACCATACTGGGATAGTAAAGGACAACATGGCCAAACTCCGTGAGCGCTTGGCACATAGGCAAAAGATGTCTGAGTCCTAGCAGGGATGGTTTGAAGGGTGGTTTAATCGATCCCCATGGTTTGCCACTCTGTTATCAACTTTGATGGGACCCTTAATAATCCTTCTCCTGATTCTCCTATTTGGACCCTGCATTCTAAACAAATTAGTACAATTTATAAAAGATAGGCTTTCAGTGATTCAAACCTTTGTGCTAAGACAGCAGTATCAATTAGTAGAACAACAGCCGACTGAGGTACCTTAAATAAGTAAATGAGTGAAAGATTCCACTCAAGGACGAAAAGAAAATGGGGGAATGAAAGACCCCCCTCCAGAAAAGGGATTATACAAGCCCAGCCCTAGGCCCTCAAACATAGAAATGACGGATGAGTTTTAATACACAGGCCTGGAACTAAAATAAGCCTTATGAGAAAGTTCAAGAAGTTCATATGAGTCCCAAGCTTTGTGGGACAAGCTGACCCAACATTTAGACAAAATAGCCCAGAAAAGAAAACAAAATACAGAAACTAGACTAAAATATGGGCATTGCTCCATGGGCCACCTGGCAGGGAAAAAGAAACAAGTCCCTGACCCCCCGGGAGACCCGACCACCATGTACTTTTTGCTAACTCACTGTTATGATTATAGCCAAAATAGGTAATGTACACGTATGCCTCATTTACTCCACCAATCACATCCCTGTAACCATGCATCTGCTTCTGTAAGCCTGCTTCTGCTCCCCAAAATACTATAAAAAGCCCGTCCTGGTTCTGGTAGGCGCGCCAGTCTTCCAAATTGACTGGGACGCCCACAGATACCTGTGCTTCCTGATCAATAAAAATCCTCTTGCAGATTGCAGCCTGTGGACTTGGACTGGTCATTGGGGCTTGAGGATCTCCCTCCTGAGGGAAGATTCTCTCTGAGAGTCTTACAGACTGACCCTGGACTCTGACCTCATAGGTAGCAATGAATATTTTAGTAAGATCACCAGTGGAAGGGGAAGCCCTTGGTCCTGCTAAGACTGAACCCCCAGTGAACTTGATTGTTGGGGGGAGGGCGGCAATGGGGGGAGGATGGGAGGGGAACACCCATAAAGAAGGGGAGGAGGATGTTTGCCCGGAAACCGGGAAAGGGAATAACAATGGAAATGTAAATAAGAAACACTCAAGTTAATAAAAAATAAAATAAAATAAAATAAAACAGCAGTTGTACAAATCAACTAAATTGAGGCAATGCCTTGAGGGGTGGAGGCAAAGACTCTTTATCTACAATTAGTTATTAATAGATTAAACTGGCTAACTATTGACTATGAAGAAAAAAACAAAATTAAATTTTCAATTCTCTAGATATTGTAGACCACTTAGATTTGAGTTTAGTATAATATTTGAGCTTCATGTAAGTGGCCACCCAACACACACATACACACACACACACACACACACACACACACACACACACACACACACACACACACACAGTGTCTCTTTGGCATTTCTCTTTTAAAGTTTTTTTTTCCAAGATTCAGATGTTTTAGGTTGTTGTTATTTTAGTTTGGTTTTGGTTTCTCAAGACCATGTTTCTCTGGGTAGCCCTGGCTGTCCTAGAACTTACTCTATAGACAAGTCTGGCTGTCAACTCAGAGATAAGCCCACTTCTGTCTCTGGAGTGCTAGGATTAAAGATGTGTGCCACCAATGCCCAGGCCGGGTTTTATATATTTTTTAAAAATGGATTTTTATTTATTTACATTTCAATGCTATCCCCTATCCCAGTTTCCTTTCTGCAAAGCCCCTGTGCAATTCCCCCTTACCCTGCTTATGAAGGTGCTCCCCCACCCACACACTCATCCACTCTCGCCTCACCACTCCTCTAAACTGGGGCATCAAGCCTTCACAGGACCATGAGCCTCCCTCCCATTGAGCCAGATAAGGCTCCTTCAGCTCCTTCAGTCCTTCTCCTAACTTCTGCATTGGTGTTGGGAGTGATGCCCTTAAAACCCTCCATTATTGATCTTAATATTATAGTTAGAGTTAAGTATGACTGGGTTCATAGAAAATCCCCAGCCAGATGCAGAAGACTAATACAAATGTGGTGGTCAGGATGCCCAGTGATATGACAAACCTGTGGCCTTTCTGAGAAACCAACATCCTGTTGACATCAGCTGACCACAAGAGTACTGTGTCCTTGGCTTGTGCAGATGCTTCCTACTTCCCCCCTCCCTCTGTTATCCCTGCTATGGTATAAATTCAGCCTTGGGAAAAAATAAATTTGTCGCCTTGATCAGACTCTTGTCTTGGCATTCTTCTTTGCGTCTCTTGTCCCCCATTCTCTTCCTGGTACCCTCTGCACCCTCATTGTCTGTCTTGCAGGACGGAACAACTAGACGAGACACATTGGTGTCCCTGTGATCAGTCAGATGGTTGACTTCAAGCATCCATATCTGTATTGGTCAGGAGAAGCTAATGTCATACCCGAGGGGTCCTGTGAGGCTCTTGCTTTCCTGGTATCTGGGACTTTCTGGTGGCTACTCCCAGTTTCCCATCCCCTACAGTTACACACCTCTGTTCAATTTCCTGACCCTCTGGACATTTTCTCCATCTCCTCCCATACCTGATTCTGCTCCTCTTTTCCCCACCTCCCCTCTTCAGTTCCCCCCAAGCCCTTCCCATACTCTACTTCCCTCGACTGTTTTGTTCCCTCTTCTAAGTAAGTTTGAAGCATCCATTCTTTGGTCTTTCTTCCTCTTGAGCTTTATATGGTCTGTGAGTTGTATGGTGGGTATTCCAAGTTCTTTGCCTAATATCCACTTATCAGTGAGGACATACCATGTGTGCTCTTTTGTAACTGAGTCACCTCACTCAGGATATTTTCTTGCCTACAAATTTCATGAAGGCATTGTTTTTAATAGCTGACTAGTACTCCATTGTGTTAATGTTCCACATTTTCTGTGTCCATTCTTCTGTTGAGGGACATCTGGGTTGTTTCCAACTTCTGGCTATTATAAATAAGGCTGCTATGAGCATAGTAGAGCATGTGTCCTTGTTATATGTTGGAGCATCTTTAGGGTATATGCCTAGGAGTGGTGTAACTGGGTCCTCAGGTAGTACCATGTACAATTCTCTGAGGAACAAGCAGACTGATTTCTAGAGTGGTTGTACTAGCTCGCAATCCCATTGACAATTTAGAAGTGTTCCTCTTTCAACACATCCTCACCAGAAACTTCTGTTACCTGAGTTTTTGATCTTAGCCATTCTGACTGGTGTGAGGTGGAATCTCAGGGTTGTTTTGGTCTGCAAATTTCCCTGATGGCTAAGAATGTTGAACATTTCTTTAGGTGCTTCTCGGCCGTTCAAGTTTCCTCAATTGAGAATTCTCTGTTTAGCTCTGTTCCCCATTTTTAATAGGGTTATTTGGTTCTCTGGAGTCTAATTTCTTGAGTTCTTTGTATATATTGGAATTTGGGGCTCTATTAGATGTAGGATTGGTAAAGATCTTTTCTAATCTGTTGGTTGCTGGTTTGTCCTATTACAGTGTCCTTTGCCTTACAGAAGCTTTGCAATTTTATGACATCCCTTTTGTCGATTCTTGATCTTACAGCATAAGCCATTGTGGCTCTGTTCAGGAAAATGTCCCAGGTGCCCATATGTTCCAGGCTTTTCCCCACTTTCTCTGCTATTAGATCCAGTGTATCTGGTTTTAAGTGGAGGTCCTTGATCCACTTGGACTTCAGCTTTGTACAAGGAGATAAGAATAGATCAATTTGCATTCTTCTTCATGCTGACCTTCAATTGAACCAGCACCATTTGTTGAAAATGCTGTCTTTTTTCCACTGGATGGTTTTAGCTTCTTTGTCAAAGATCAAGGGACCATAGGTGTATGGGTTAATATCTGGGTCTTCAAATCTATCCCATTTATCTACCATTTGGTTTTTATCACTATTGCTCTGTAGTATAGTTGGAGGTCAGGGATTGTGATTCCCCCAGATATTCTTTTATCATTGAGAATAGATTTTGCTATCCTGGGTTTTTTGTTATTCCAAATGAATTTTAGAACTGCTCTTTCTAACTCTATGAAGAATTGAGTTGGATTTTGACAGGGGTTGTATTGAATCTGTAGATTGCTTTTGACAAGATGGCCATTTTTACTATATTAATTCTACCAATCCATGAGTAAGGGAGATCTTTCCATCTTCTGAGATCTTCTTTGATTTCTTTCTTTGGAGACTTGAAGTTCTTGTCATACAGATCTTTTAGTTGCTTTGCTAGAGTCACACCAATATATTTTATATTATTTGTGACTACTGTGAAGAGTGCCTCCCTAATTTCTTTCTCAGACTGTTTATCCTTTGAGTGGAGGAAAACTACTGATTTGTTTGAGTTAATTTTATGTCCTGGTACTTTGCTGAAGTTGTTTTTCAGGTTTAGGAGTTCTCTGGTGGAATTTTTGGACTCACTTAAGTATACTATCATATCATCTGCAAATAGTGATATTTTCACTTTCTTCCTTTCCAATTTGTATCCCTTTGACCTCCTTTTGTTGTCTAATTGTTCTGGTTAGAACTTCAAGTACTGTATTAAATAGATAGGGAGAGAGTGGGCAGCCTTGTCTAGTCCCCAATTTTAGTAAGATTCCTTCAAGTTTCTGTCCATTTAGTTTAATGGTGGCTACTGGTTTGCTGTACATGCTTTTACTATGTTTAAGTATGAGCCTTGAATTTCTGATCTTTCCAAGACTTTTAACATGAAGGAGTGTTTAATTTTGTCAAATGCTTTTTCAGCATCTAAGGAAATGAACATGTGTTTTTTTTCCTTTGGGTTTGTTTATGTGGTAGATTACATTGATGGATTTCCATATATTGAACCATCCCTGTATTCCTGGATGAAGCCTACTTGATCATGATAGATGATCATTTTGATGTGTTCTTGGATTCGGTTTGTACGAATTTTATTGAGTATTTTTGTGTCCATATTCATAAGGGAAATTGGTCTGAGGTTGTCTTTCTTTGTTGGTTCTTTCTGTGGTTGAGGTATAAGCATAATTGTTGCTTCATAGAAGGAATTGGGTAGTGCTCCTTTGTTGTTGTAAAATTACCAAAAATAAAATGCTGTCTTTTACCCCCACTAGGTTCAGCATTACAGTGCCCCAAGATATATGGTAGATATTTTCATGTCAATCAGTAAATCCTCTCATATGCTTTGCTCCATCCCATATCACGCTACCAATGGCCTCTCTCTGAGCCTGGCAATAATCTCTCTACCCATCCAGTTCTCAAGGAGGGTGCTACCATGCCAGAAATTTACATCTCAATTGCATGGCAGCTTAGTGTCCCAGCTGCCACATACTCTCTTAAACTTAATTCTCCACAAGAAAGAACACACAACACAATAACCTCTGATCCAATTGATAAGACATAATTGCCCACCTAAACATAAAAAGCCCTGTACACATCCATCTCTTAAGAACATTCATAACAACATGTAAAGGTACAGAGTGGAACCTTAACATCTGCCTTCCTGTTCTCTCAGTGGCTTCTTCTCCAGTCTCCTCCCATTTCAGTCTCCTCCTCTTCCTTCAAACTTTTCTCCTGCCCATCCTTCCTTCTCGTCCAATGACAGGACTCAGTCTATCTTTTACCTGCCTTCAGCTGTATGACATCATCTGACACTCCTTCTGTTTCTATTTTGTGGAAAAGTTTGAAGAGTATTGGTAATAGGTCTTCTATGAAGATCTGATAGAATTCTGCATTAAACCTATCTGGTCCTGGGCTTTTTAATGGCTTTTTATGACTTTTAATAACCGCTTCAATTTCTTTAGGAGTTATAGAACTGTTTAAATTGATCCTGATTTAGCTTTGGTATCTGTCTAGAAAATTCTCCATTTCATCCAGATTTTCCAGTTTTGTTAAGTATAGGCTTTTGTAGTAGGAGTTGATGGTTTTTTTTTAAATTTCCTCACTTTCTGTTGGTATTTCTCCTCTTTCATTTCTGATTTTGTTAAATTGGATACTATTAATTTGCAAATTACTTGTTAATTTGTCCCTATGGCCTCTGGTCAATCTGGCTAAGGCTTTATCTATGTTGTTGATTTTCTCAAAGAACCAGTTCCTGCTTTTGTTGATTCTTTATATAGTAGTTTTGTTTCTACTTGATTGTGTTAAGCATTTCACACACATTAGCCTGTCTAGCCCTACCAAAGATCAAACAGTGTGAAAAGTTAGAGACAACTGAGTATGAAGCTGGCTTGTGTGTTTAGCTCATTTTCTCAACAGAGGTCCAACTAAGTAGAAGGTATGAAGTTGGATCCAGGAGCCCGTCCCTCTGGAGCACTGTGGGAAGGTGTGATGTGAGCATGTGGATGTGAGGCTGTTTGCATGCACATATATGAACAGGGTAACACTGTATGTGAGCAGGAAATGTTAGGAGAGGTTGTTTGAGCACATTTGTGTTAACAGGATGAGGATGTGAGATGTGTATGTGAGAGCACATGAATATATGAGAATGGAGAGAGTCCAGTGTTTGTCCCTTCTAGTCAATTTAAGAACACAGAGAGGATCCTCAATGGTGGCTAATAGTAAATATTGTAGTGGTCCAGTAGGCTGGAGTGGTTAACAAAATCAGTGGACTGGACTTCTTCATCTTCTCAGATCAGGCCGTGATTGGGGCTGAGGACCAGTGGGCTAGTGGGTCAAGTGCAACATGTCAGTTATGGTCTCACAGGCAGCAGACCATTCTAGAACATGGTAGTAGGAGACTAACAACCACATTAACTCTGTGATTTGCCAAGCTGTCTCTATCTGAAGGGGTGTCCACACCTAGGACTCACTGGTAGCTCTTGTCTCTTCCATTTTAGTTCCCGTTTTAGAGGGAAGTAGGTGCTGTTTGAAGCTTATGATTTTCAGGATTGATTTTTTAACTGAGCTAAATTAAAAACTTGAATATTGAGCTGATAGAAAAAGACTGCTCAAAACAGCACACTGTATACATTTAAAGGGATTTGTAAATCATAGAAAAAGCCACACAGGTTATGATAGTAACCAAATTTAAAGGTCTCCTGAGCACCCCCAGTGGAGTCATTCACATCTGAAACTGACAACATGCCAAGGGCACTGATTAATTGACTCAATTTTATAAAACAGAGAGGGATAGTGAAGGTTTTCATTTATGATTTCCATTAAGATTATAGAAAGAAATCCACTTGGTACCATAGCAGAGGCTCTGACTAAAGCTGGTTTTTTTTGTTTGTTTGTTTTGTTTTTAAGTATAAATCTCTTTATTTGATTAGGGGATACCAACATTATATACATGCTTAACTTACATACTACACTCCCATTAACATGTAAAATTACTGCATCTAAGTCAATAAACTTATTTAAATAGAGTGAGGAAAATTGTAGGTTTATGTTTATATGCAGGTGAGGGCTGGCACAAGATAGGCTGAGGCCATGATTGGACAGTAAAAATATAAGGTGGGGACAAAGCTTTTGTAAGGTGGGAAAGAAGGAGAAGGTAGGAGAATCAAGATGGAGACAGGGAAGGATGACCCAGATCCTGGTGCTCTTGAATTGCCAAGGTAGTTGGGATGGATTTTTGTAGGAAAATTTATCTTATCTAGGTGGGCGGTTTACATCCTAATCAATTGGTTGTAAGTATTGTGGATGAGAATTTAACATATAAATCTGGTTGTTGGGTTGCAGTTTGGTGAGTCTTGATTTTAATAGGTTATTGGGAGTTTATACCATAACTATTAGGGGGCAGATGTTGGGAATGTAAACAGAGCAGTGGCAGAGAGTTACTAGAGGGTAGCTGTCCCAGGGGGTAGATGCTAGAAATGTAAAACAGAGTCTGCAGTAAGAGAGCTGTGAGTGAGGGGAGGCGGCTTGGCAGGGTGCTGAGCTGGAATGGCTCACAGACCACCCGGGTCAGAGTACTTAGAGGCAGCATGGAGCCGCTGAGATATCTTGGATATTTTGCAAGTATTATGTTGAGTATTTTTAGATTAATGCTCATAGGTGAAATTGGTCTATAATTGCTTGTGTCACCCTAATGTCAGAGTGACTCTGGCCTCATAAACTGCATTCGGCAACATTCTTTCTGTTTTTATTTTTTTGAGGACTATTGGTATTGGATCTTTTTTGAAAGTCTGGTAAAATTCTGTGCTAAAACCATCTGGGCCTGGGCTTTTTCTGGTTGAGAGCCCTTTAATGACTGCTTCTGCAGTGGTTATAGGTATATTTAGGTCGTTTATCTGACATGGACTTAACAATGGCAAATGGCATTTACCAAGAAAAATTTTCATTTCTTCAGTTTTTCCAATTTTGTTGAATACAGGTTTTTGAAGTATGACCCAATGAATCTTTGGGTTTCCTTTGTGTTTGCTATTGTGTTACCCATTTTTTCTGTTTTTGATAATTTGATATTTTCTCTGTGTTTTTTATTTAGTTTGGATAAGGGTTTGTGAGTCTTGGTTACTTTTCTCAAAAACTGAACGCTTTGTTTCACTGATTCTTTGTACTGTGTGGTTTCTATTTTCCTGAGTTTAGTCCTTAGAATGTTCTTGGCCAGCTTGAAGGGGCTCGAGACCCCATATGTACAACAATGCCAAACAACCAGAGCTTCCAGGGACTAAGCCACTACCTAAAGACTATACATGGACTGACCCTGGACTCTGACCTCATAGGTAGCAATGAATAGCCTAGTAAGAGCACCAGTGGAAAGGGAAGCCCTGGGTCCTGCTAAGACTGAACCCCCAGTGAACTAGACTGTTGGGGGGAGGGCGGCAATGGGGGGAGGGTTGGGAGGGGAACACCCATAAGGAAGTGGGGGGGGAAAGGGATGTTTGCCCGGAAACCGGGAAAGGGAATAACACTCGAAATGTATATAAGAAATATTCAAGTTAATAAAAAAAAAAGAAAAAAAAAAGAAAGAATGTTCTTGGCCTTCTACTCCTCCTGGGTGTGCTTGCTTCTTCTCATTCTAGAGTTTGCTGTGTGCTATGAAGTGTTATTATGAGAGTCTCCAATTTCTCTTTGAAGGCACTTACTGCTATGTACTTTCCTCTTAGCACTGCTTGCATTGTGTTTCATAAATTTGGGTATGTTGTAAATTTATTTTTATTGAATTCTAGGACATCTTTTATTTCTTTATTTGGCCTTGAGTTTGAAGTTTTTCAATAGGGAGTGGTTCCGTTTCCATGAGTTTATAGGCTTTCATTCTGTTTTTGCTGTTGTTGATATCCAGCTTTCATTTTCATTTCCAATCAGTCCTCCATTGCTGCTGGGAGTGCAAACTTGAGGAGTGCTCCCCTTCCTCTATGTCTTAGCATGTGCTGTCATTTGAGTTTTTGATCTTAGCCATTCTGACGAGTCTAAGATGGAATCTCAGAGTTATTATTTTAATTCGCACTTCCCTGATGACTAAAAACTTTGAATATTTCTTTAAGTGTTTCTCAGGCATTTATGATTCCTTTGTTGAGAATTATCTGTTTAGCTCTGAACCACATTTTTAAAATTGGGTTATTGGGCTGTTGGTATCTAACTTCTTGAGTTCTTTCTAAAATAGCCCACTGTCAGACAAAGGGCTGGGGAAGATGCTTTCCAAATCCGTAGGCTGCACTTGTGTTCTATTTGTAGTGTCCTTTGCTTAACTTTCACTTTCATGAGGTCCCGTTTGTCAATTGTTGGTCTTAGAACCTGAGCCTTTGGTTTTCTGTTCAGGAAATTGTCTTAATTTACTAGCAGAGAAAAAAAGGAAACTGGAATTTTAATTTAATAAGCTTTTATCAATTTATCAACTTAAAAAGTCTTTAGGTTGTTTGAGTTTCAAAAAGTTTTAAGAAAATCTTAAGGACAG
The DNA here is from genome assembly GCF_011064425.1 of Rattus rattus. NCBI lineage: Eukaryota > Metazoa > Chordata > Mammalia > Rodentia > Muridae > Rattus > Rattus rattus. The sequence continues at coordinate 1,555,500 of NC_046161.1, forward strand.
AATATAGCTTTTGTTTTCTTCTTATAAAATATAAAATAACTTCTGCAAAGATATTACAAAAAACCCAAAACAAACAAACAAAAAACCCGGGGTATTTGTTTTTTAAAAACAAAACAAAACAAAACAAAACAAAAAACTAAGGTTTTTGGCTCAAAAAAGAACTTCAGACCCTGTAAATTTTTATGTTGAACACATTTGACTGTTTTTCTAAGTGAAGGAGGGAATAAACACCAAAATCTTTGTGGTCACCAATATAAAAAAAAAATCACATTATCTTAATCTTTAGATTTCAACAGCTTAGTGCGGATGTCAAGTGTATCTTACCCACCTTACTTCAAAATGGTTAGGTTAGGATGGTTTGCTTTTGTACATACACAGGCTTGACATGCTATCAAAACATTTGCACCCCCAGCTGTCACAATTGAAACACATACAGTTCTATCTATTTCACATTCTCATTTTATAGAACTGTGAGGCATACTGTATCCACATAGACAAAAGGTGCCTGAGAGGATGCCCGGAATTCTCGTATCTTCCCAAATATTCAATCACAACTGCACACATACAACTCAGGCCCATTCAGATCTGTCACCCACACCATCCCAAGGGCGGCGACAAATTAGAAATAAAAGTCAACTTTGTGTATGCCTCAAATTGGTTATCAGATTATAAACTGGTGTATCAAGTTATCTAAGTAAGATACTTTAACAATCGTGTTAAAAATTCTTGAGCAAAATACACTAATTTTTAAAAAACCACAAGACTTAAAAAAAAATCTGTGCTATACAATTTAGAGGAACCCTGAAATCACTTCACTAGGTTTTAATCAGTGTATTTATGTACCAAATAAAGCAAAATGAAACAAAATAAAACAAACAAAAAAAAAAAAAGAAAAAACAAAGCCCAAATCTAACTTTCACTTACAATTTAGAATATACTAAAGCGTCAAAGATTTGTATGAAATTAAGGCTTCTTCTGTGTAGTCACTTGTGTCATTCTTATTTTACATGACCAACCGTGAAGATGTAAAGATGTCAGTGTTAGCGCTGCTGCCAAGGACTGCCCTGGCTGTGAGCATGTTACCTGTCCCCTTGAATAATTACGTTGCTGCTACTTCTGTGTTGAAGTATGCTTTTGAAACCCTGTAGTTATTCACTATTTACAACGTTTATCTTTTAAACTCCATGTAAAAGCACAAGTATGACCGTCTGACTTTAATATAAACACCATACTTGGAATTTCCCCCCAAATGAAATGTAAAATACATTTTTGATAACCGACACTTTTAAAGTTTTAAAAATATATTTTAATATGGACCACCAACAATTGCTCAAGGAACTCCTCTGATGCTGGTCCTTACTCAGACTGCAAGCTTTCAGTCTGGCTTCATTTTCTTTAACATAAGAGAATGAAGTATTTCTTCCACAGTGATTTCCACATCATGTACTTCTTCTGAAATCACACTTTTTTCCTGCTGATTTCTATGTGGTCCACCTCAGGGATGGGAGGGGAGTATCAGAATTCAGGACGAACTGATGTGATTCTCAGATTTTCACAAGTCTCCCTCTTTTGCTCTTTTAAAAACACATTGAGTTAGAATACTGAACAGCAAGGTAAAAACAGAATAGTGTCTAAGGATTGACGTGTATTACCCATTTCTCCTATAATATTAAATTTATAGTCAGAATTGTCTTTATTGACTTTATTTTAGTTTTTTTTTACACAAAGAAAAATCATGTTCATATCCGTCATGAGCAAAAACTTAAAAAGACAGAGTTAGAAGACACGGGACCTTCAACAAGCAAAACTGTGCTAAAGGCTCCAAACATTTCAATTTTTTAAATAAGTATTTTCATTTTCCTATGTTTACTTTTCATGTATTCAGAGTGTCACAGGAGACTGCCGCCTGCAGTGATTGTGTTTGGAGTCCCAGCTCATTGTGTTGGGAAACTTGCCATTCCCTACTCAGCTTGGTTTGGAGAAGGTATTACAGGGGGAGGAACTTGTCTTTAAGGAGGCCAAGCAGCAAAACCACCCATCGAAGCAGCAGATGGTGATTGATCTACTGCCAATCCTTGTTGGTTCCATGGCTGCCCATATACGCCACAAGGAGGCACCTGGCACCCGTTTGCCATATGCTTGCCGAACCCTTGTGTGTTTCCGTACACTTGGCTGCACTGGCCCCACTGACTGTCGTCAACCTGTTGGAAGTTTTCAGTCATACCAGGAGATTCTTCACCCCAATAGCATTTACTCACATGTCCTTCGATTGTAGTACGGTTCACAGAAACAATGGCATGGGATGCACGTTCATACGTTGAAAATCTAACAAACAAATAGCCCTTCTCTGGGAAAACTTATTTCCATAGTTTGTCCAATGGTGAAAATATTTGTCTCACAAATTGTTTTGTCAGCCCCAAAGCAATTCCTCCACCGTACACAGTGTAGTTTTTTTGTACTTGATTGGTTTACTACATCTTCAAATCTCAACTGCTTAGTATTAGTTTCTTGTGTACGTTAGGGGCAGGTGGTTTACGTGTGGCCCAACTGGTTCTGATTTGTCAACCTCCCAGCCACTGACAACCCCCACCTCCAATATGCACAACTGCATTCTCTGCATCGAGTTTCTCATAAAAAGATACAAAACCATAGCCTTTGGACTTTCCAGTTGCCACATCTTTAACTACCCTGGCATCCGTATAGAGTCCGGGACTGTCAGTCATCTTCCATCATGGTGGGTGTGACACAGTGATCCCGGGTCAAGGGTGAGGGTAGGGCTGGGGAGACGAGGGGGAACTTTGGGTGCAAGCTGGGGACAGAGGAATCGGTACTGAACCCTGATCTCGGGTTCACTCATCCCAGCCTGCTTCGGACAATGGTGTATCCAATTTTATGTTGAAGTCCTTGATCCACTTGGGCTTGAGTATTGTGCAGGACAATACATATGGATCTATTTTTGTTCTTTCACATGTAGACATCTAGTTAGACCAGCACCATTTATTGAAGATGTTTTCTTTTATCCATTGTATAGTTTTGGCATCTTTATCAAAAAATCAAGTGTATATATGTGTATGGGTTTATTTCTGGGTCTTCAATTGGATTCTATTGATCAACATTTCTGTTTCTGTACTAATACCATGCAGATTTTAAAAATCTCTATTGCTCTGTAGTACAATCTGAGGTATAGAACTTCCTCCTGAAGTTCTTTTATTGTTCAGGATTGTTTTGGCTATCGTGGGTGTTCTTTTGTTTTTCCATATGAAGTGAAGAATTGCTCTTTCAAGATCTATAAAAATTGTGTTGGGATTGCATTGAAACTGTAGATCACTTTTTGAAAACTGGCCATTTTTACTTTGTTAATCCTACAAATCCATGAGCATGGAAGATCTTTTCATCTTCAGATATCTTTTTCAATTTCTTTTGTCAGGGACTTAAAGTTCTTGTCATACCAATATTTCACTTGCTTGGTTAGAGTTACACAAAGATATTTTATATTATTCATGGCTATGGTAACGGGAATTGTTCCCCTAATTTCTTTCTTGGCCCCTTTATCTTTTGTATAAAAGAAGGCTACTGGTTTGTTGAATTACTTTTATATACAACCAGTTTGTTGAAGTTGTTTATTAGCTGTAGAAGTCCTCTGGTAGAATTTTTGGGTTTGCTTATATATACTGTCATATCACCTGCAAATAGTGACACCTTGACTTCTTCTTTGCCAATTTATATCCCCTTGATCTCCTTTTGTTGTTTTATTGTTCCAGCTAGAGCATTGAATAGATACAGAGGGAGTGATCAGTCTTGTCCCTGATTTTAGTAGAATTGCTTCAAGTATTTCTCCATTTAGTTTGATATTGGCTGTTGGTTTGCAGTAAATTGCTTTTATTATGTTTAGGTATGGACCTTGGATTCCTGATTGCTCCAATACCTTTAACATAAAGGGGTATTGGATTTTGTTAAAGGCTTTTTCCGCATCACAAGAGATAATCATGCAATTCTTTTCTTTGAGTTTGTTTATATAGTGGATTATGTTAATGGGTATGCTGTATCAACATTTTCATTGAATTCCTGGAAGTCTTTAATTTCTTTATTTCTTCCCTGACTAAGTTATCATTGAGTAGAGACTTGTTCAGTTTCCATGTGTATGTGGGCTTTCTGTTGTTTTTGTTGTTATTGAAGAACAGCCTTAGACCATGGTGGTCTGATAGGATGCATGGGATTGTTTCAATCTTCTTGTATCTGTTGAGGCTTGTTTTGTGACTAATTATATGGCCAATTTTGGAGAAGATACCATGAAGTACTGAGAAGAAGGTATATTCTTTTGTTTTAGGGTGAAATATTCTGTATATAGCTGTTAAATCCATTTGGTTCATAACCTTTATTAGTTTCACTGTGATTCTGTTTTGGTTCTGTTTTAATGACCGGTCCATTGGTGAGAGTGGGTGTTGAAGTCTCCCACTATTATTGTGTGGGGTTCAATGTGTGCTTTGAGCTTTAGTAAAGTTTCTTTTATGAATGTGGTGCCTTTGCATTTGGGGTGTAGATGTTCAGAATTGAGACTTTCTCTTGGTGGACTTTTCCTTTGATGAATAGTGTCCTTTCCTTTCTTACTTGATGACTTTTGTTTGAAAGTCTATTTATTGGATATTATAGTGGCAATTCCCACTCATTTCTTGGGACCATTTGCTTGGAAGATTTTTTTCTCAACTTTTTGTCATTGAGGTGTGTTTCTTATATGCAGCGAAATGCTGCATCCTGCTTGTGTATCTAGCCTCTTAGCTTATGTCTTTTTATTGGAAAATTGAGTCTGCAGATATTGAGAGATACTAAGGACAGATGGACAGATGATTGCTAGTTCCTTCTATGTTTGTTGTTGTAGGTGGCATTATATGTATGTGATTCTCTCCTTTTGATGGTGTTGTAAGATGATTAATTTCTTTTTTTTTTTTTTTTTTTTTTTTTTTTTTTTTTTTGGTGTAGGTATCCTTGTGTTGGAGTTTTCCTTCTAGAAGCCTCTGTAGGGCTGGATTAGATAGGTATTGTCTAAATTTGGTTTTGTCCTGGAATATTTTGGTTTCTCTATGATGACTGAGAGTTTTGCTTTGAATTTCCTCAGCATTTGTTGTTATGTCTTTCATTTCATTTCTGATTTTGTTTACTTGGATTCTCTCTCTCTCTCTCTCTCTCTCTCTCTCTCTCTCTCTCTCTCTCTCTCTCTCTCTCGTTTAGTTTGGCTAAGTATTTGTCTATATTGTTGATGTTCTCAGAGAACCAGCTCTTGGTTTCATTGATTCTTTGTATTGTTTTTCTTTGTCTTTAACTGATTTTTTATTATTTCCTGCCTTCTCCTTGATGTGCTTGCTTCTTTTTTTTTTTCTAGAGTTTTTATCTTTAAATTGTATGAGAACTTTCTAATTTCTTTACTAAGGTACTTTGTGGTATGAATATTCCTCTTAGCCTTGCTTTCATTGTGTCCCATGAATTTCAGTATGTTGTAATTTCATTTCCATTGAATTGTAGAAAATCTGTAATTTCTTTATTCCTTCCCTGACTCAATGATCATTGAGTAGAGAGTTGTTCAATTTTCACAAGTATGTAGACTTTCTGGTGTTTTTCCTGTTGTTGAAGTCCAGCTATAATCCACTGTGGTCTGATAAAATACAAGGCATTATTTCAGTTTTCTTGGATCTGTTGAGGCTTGTTTTGTGACCGATTATAAAGTCAAATTTGGAGAAGGATCCATGTGTTGAAAAGGTATATTCTTTTGTGTTTGGGTGAAATTTTTTATAGATGTTAGTTACGTCCATTTTATTCATGTCTGTTAGTTTCATTATTTCTTTGCTTGTTTTTTTCTGGATTACCTGTCCATTGATGAGCGTGGATGTTGAAGTCTTCCACTATTAATGTATTGGGGTTCAATGTGTGATTTAAGCCTCAGCAATGTTCCTTTCACAAATGTGGGTGGCCTTGTGTTTGGGCCATTGACGTTTAGAATTGAGATATCATCATGGTAGATTTTTCTTTTGATGAGTATGAAGTGAATTTTCATGTCTCTTTTTGATTAGTTTTGGTTGAAAGTCTATTTAATTCGATATTAGGATGACTACCCCAGCTTCCTTCTTGGGTTTGTTTGCTTGGACATTTTTTTTTCTAGTCCTTTACTCTGAGGTAATGTCTCCTTTAATGCTGAGTTGTGTTTCTTGTATGTAGCAGAATGATGGATTCTATTTTCTTTTTCTTTTTAACTTACTTTTTAAAAAATGGATAGTTTATGTATTTACATTTCAAATGTTAATCTCCTTTCCTAGTTCTCCCTTCTCCCAACCTCTCTCTGTCTGCTTCTATGAGGAAGTTCCCCCTCTCACCCACCCACTCCCACCTCAACACTTTGGCATTCCCCTAGCCTGGGACATTGAACCTTCACAGGACCAAGGGTCTTTCCTCCTATTGATGCCAGACAATACCATCCTCTGCTACATATGCAGTGCAGCTGATGGGGCCTCCCATGTGTACTCTTTGGTTAGTGGTTTAGTCCCTGGGAGCTGTGGAGGGTCTGGTTGGTTGATATTGTTGTTCTTCCTTTGGGGTTGCAAACCCCTTCAGCTCCTTCAGTCCTTTCTCTAACTCCTCCACAGGGGTCCCGTGCTCAATCTGATGGTTAGTGGCAAACATCTTAATCTGTATCAGTAAGGCTCTGGCAGAGACTCTCAGAAGACATCCATATCAGGCTCCTGTCAGCAAGCACTTCTTGTCATCAACAATAGTGACTGTGTTAGGTGGTTACATAGGGGATGGATCCCCACAGGGGTGGGGTAGTCTCTGGATGGCCTTTCTTCAGTCTCTGCTCCAATGTTTGTCCCTGTATTTCTTCCCCCTTCTAAGAAGGACAGATGCATCCACATCAGTCTTCCTTCTTATTGAGCTTTGCTTGGTCTCTTTTGTATCTTGAATATTCCAAGCTTTTGGACTAATATCCACTTATCAGTGAATGCATACCATGTGTGTTCTTTTGTGACTGGGTTACCTCACTCAGGATGATGTTTTCTAATTCCATCCATTTGCCTAAATATTTCATGAAGTCATTGTTTTTAATAACTGACTTACACAATAATATTCCATTATGTAAATGTACCATATTTTCTGTATCCATTCCTCTGTTGAAAGATATCTGAGTTGTTTCCAGCTTCTGGCTATTACAAATTAGGCTGCTATGAACATAGTGGAGCATGTATCCTTGTTATATGTTGGAGAATCTTTTGGGTATATGACCAGGAATAGTATATGGGATATGCCCAGGCGTAGTATAGCTGGGTCCTTGGGTGGTACTGTGTTCAATTTTCTTAGAAACTGCCAGACTAATTTCCAGAGTGGTTGTACCATCTTGCAACCCCACCAACAATGGAGAAATGTTCCTCTTTCTCCACATCCTCACCAGCATTTGCTGTCACCTGAGTTTTTGATCTTAGCCACTCTGATTGGTGTGAGGTGGAATCTCATGGTTGTTTTGATTTGCATTTTCGTGATGACTAAAGATGTTGAACATTTCTTTAGGTGTTTCTCAGCCATTCAATATTCTTCAGTTGAGAATTCTGTGTTTAGCTCAGTAACCTATTTTTAAATAGGATTGTTTGGTTCCCTGGAGGCTAACTTCTTGATTTCTTTGTATATATTAGCTATTATCCCTCTATTGGATATAGGATTGGTAAAGATCTCTTCCCAATTTGTTGGCTGCTGATTTGTCCTATTAACAGTGTCCTTTGCCTTACAGAAGCTTTGCAATTTTTATCCTTTCTTTTAGCCTATGTCTTTTTATTGGGGAATTAAGTCTATTGATGTTGAGGGCTATTAATTATCAGTGATTGTTAATTCCTGTTATTTTGATGTTGGTGATGTTAGTGTGTGTGCGTGTGCGTGCGTGTATATGTGTGTGTGTGTGTGTGTGTATGTATGTTTGTGTGTGCTTCCCTTATTTTTGCTCATATGGAGTTTACTTATTTTCTGTGTTTATTGGATGTACTTATCCTTGAGTTGGAATATTCCTTCTAGTACTTTCCCTAGGACTGAATTTATGGATATATATTGTTTAAATTTGGATTATTATTGAAATATCTTGTTTTCTCCACCTATGGTGATTGAGAGTTTTGCTGGGTATAATAGTCTAGATTGGCATCTGTGCTTTTTTGAAGGTTGCAAGATATCTGTTCATGCCGTTCTACCTTTTGTGTCTCTGTTGAGAGGTTGAATATAATTCTTATAGGTCTGCTTTTGTAGGTTACCTGGCCTTTTTTATCTTGTCACTTTTAATATTCTCTCTTTGTTCTATAGATTTTGTATTTTGATTATTGTGCGGCAAGAGGATTTTCTTTTCTGGTTCAGTCTAGTTGGTATTCTATAAGCTTCTTGTATGTTTATAAGCATCTCTTTCTTTAGGTTGGGAAAGCTTTTTTGTATGATTTTGTTGAAAATATTTTCTGGTTCTTAGAGTTGAGACTCTTCACCTTCCAGTCCTATTATTCTTAGGTTAGGTCTTCTCATGGTATCCCAGTGATTATGAACTCCTGTTATTTGTTATTTTGATGTTGGTGATGTTAGTGTGTGTGTGTGTGTGTGTGTGTGTGTGTGTGTGTGTGTGTGTGTGTGTGCGTGTGTGTGCGCGCGCTTCCCTTATTTTTGCTGGTATGGAATTTATTTATTTCCTGTATTCTTGGATGTAGTTATCCTCGAGTTGGAGTTTCCCTTCTAGCACTTTCCATAGGGTTGAATCCCTACAATTTTAGTATTGTCCCAGATTAGCCAGTGTGTATGGTTCAGGATTCACAGATCTAATGAAGGTGGGCAAAGAGATGAAAGAATGGAGGTCCACCAGGTATAGCAGACTTCTTGGATCAGCTTGGGATGCCCCAGAGGACTCTCAGCAAGCCGAGAAGATGGATGGGGAAAGTGAAGCTAACCTGTATTGTTTGGGATCCACAGGTCTGACGAAGTTGGGCAGAGAAGTGTGGGGATAATTGAGGTCTTTGGGGGATAGCAGCCTCTGGGTATAATTTGAATAGGTCTGTCTTTATATGTTACTTGGCATTTTCCCTTCTAGCTTTTAGTATTCTTTCTTTGTTCTATATGTTTAATGTTTTGATTATTATGTGATAGGGAGAGTTTCTTTTCTAGTCTTACCTATTTAGTGTTCTATAAGCTTCTTGTACCTTTATAGCAATATCTTTCTTTAGGTTAGGAAAATTTTCTTCTATGATTTTGTTAAATGTATTTTCTGGATTTTGAGCTGGAATTCTTCTTCTTCTATTCCTACTATTCTTAGGTTTGGTATCCCAGATTTTCTGGAATTTTTTTTGTGTCAGGAATTGTTTTTTAGGTTTAATATTTTCTTTGACTGATGAATCTATTTCTTCTACCATATCATCAATGCCTGAGATTCTTTCTTCTGTCTTTTATATTTTGTTGGTGATGTTTGCCTCTAGTTCCTGTTCCCTTACCTAGATTTTACATTTCCAGAATTCCCTCAGTTTGTGTTTTTCTTTAATGCTCCAATTTCTGTTTTCAAGTCTTAAACACTTTCCTTTATCTTTTTGTATTTTCTTGGCATTTTTGAGGGTTTTATTGTTTTTCTTCAAATTTCGTATTTTCTTTTATTTTTTTAAAGAATTTTTTTCATTTTTTCTTTAAGGACCTCTATCATCTTTATAAGATGGGTTTTAAGGTTATTTTCTTGTGCTTCAGCTACATTGAAATATTCAGGTCTTAATATTGACATGGCATAGCTGGGCTCTGGTGGTGCCGTTTTCCCTTGACCATTGTTGATTGTGTTCTTACAGTAGCATCTTAACATCTGGGATTGGGATGATTGTAGGTCTAGGTTCTATTTTTCAGGATTTGCCATTGTTAGACCCAGTGTTTTGTTTCTTGGTTTCTGTTTCCTCTTTGGTCTTCTGGTCTTTGTGGCCTGAATTTCTGGTGACTGTATGACTTCTGATCCAATACGGCATTGTTCCAGGTTCTGATGCTAAACTTCTAGAGGCTAGTTTGGCCTTCAGTTCGGAGGTTTATGTTTTTCTGACTGCTGTGGCCTGCACCTGAGCAGAGGGAGTTTGTCTGCACAGAAGGAAGAGGCCAGGCCTCTGGGCAGGTGATGAAATGGAAATGGATGTGATGGAATCTCGTTTTTAATTTGGAAATATGAAACTTCTCCCTTTGAATTTTCCAAATTTGTTCATTTGGAATGGAAATTTAGATACTCTTGCCATCACTCTTTATGTACTTCAGATAATTAAAAGAAAAGGGTGGGGAATGTAAGACAATATTGACATGGCTTTGCTCATCACTCAACAATTCAAATATCAATTATAGGATAAGGGACTCCCCTTTGATAAATAAATACGGCCAATAATTAAAGATCTGATGACCTTGCAAATTCTAGGGCTGAGGTTTGTGAAGCTCTTATCTTTGATTGATAAAGAATTAAACAACTTCCATTAAGTGTCAAGATAAGCTATACTAAACCAGACAGAGGAGCTAGAGGGAGTGGTAAAATGAGTTAACTTTTTTCTCTTAACCACTTTTTTGATGAGAAAGTTACTCAGCTGTTTTTGTTTGTTTGTTTTGCTTTCTTGTTGTTTTGCCAGATGACAACTTTGTCTTATCACAGAGTCACAAAGCCAAACAGTACACCATTATAGATTTTTCCATTATCAAACCCAAATAACAAATGAAGCCTAAGGGAATGTAAAATATGATGCAAACAATCCTAGATACAGCCACCAGGTGGTATTTTCTTCCTTTTTACTCCTGTGACTGAGGCTTGAACCCAGTTCAGTACTGGTTAGGCAAACGCTCTACCACTGAGTCTACTCTTATTTTGAGTCAAAATCTTGCTGCGTTGCTCAAACAGACCTTGAATTTACAAGTCCTCTGCCTCAGTCATTTTCATAATGAGATAACAGGCTGGGCTCATGAATTGTATTAACTGGTGGTTAAGATTTGTGCCATTTAATTTAATATTTTATGACACTCTCATTTTACTTCTTACCTCCAAATTTGTCACCAAATCTTATTTAAAGCTGGGATGATGGCTCAGATCTATAGTACCAGTAACTGGACTGAGGCAGTGAGTTTAGAAGTTAGACTGGGCTGTATAGCAAACTGGAGAGCAGTTGAGATTTCATGCCAAAACTCTACTGGAAGAAACAGATAAAGAAACAAAGTACCCAGAGGAGTGTTATTCCACATGATTGTGCAGGACAGGGCATAAGGAGTGTCTGATTTAGAAGCCTTCCCCAAAACAAATACAGTTCTATACCTGTAGACTGCCTTAGTGACCTCAAGTGTGGTAGTGTGGTGTGTGCCTACGTGCATGCTGAATTAACATGTAATCTATTTTGAGAATCTGTTATGTTTCTGGCAGAGAGGATTGATCAGCTAAGTGTCTCACATTCTTTTTTTTAAAGATTTATTTATTTAGTATATATAAGTACACTATAGCTGTCTTCAGACATACCAGAAAAAAGTATCATATCTTATTACAGGTGGTTGTGAGACTGGGATTTGAACTCAGGACCTCTGGAAGGGCAGTCAGTGCTCTTAACCACTGAGCCATCTCTTCAGCCCAGAGTGCCTCACATTCTTACCTGCAATTTTCAAATCCAAGCTGAGCACATCTCTCTTCTTGTAACCCTCTGTATTAAAGCTCTTTTAAAGTATAGCTCAACTCAGCTTTAAAAATGAACTCACCACGCACAATAAAAAAGACATTGAAAGAATAAATAAAACAGCAAATGTGTATATTTGATGCACTGCTGGTATAGATTACATACAGTGGAAAGGCTGCAGAAAGACTGCAGCCATAGAAGGTTGGAAACAAACTGAGTGGCAGTGGAATCTGGTGCCTAAGGAAGCAGGGAGCTTGGGTAGAGCCTGTAGGAGTGTGGTTGACCTCTCTTAGAGGCTGGAACATCTGCCCACTGCCAGCTCTTTCCCCTTGCAGTGCATGGACCCAGCATTCCTTAGGCCTGGTGAGCATCTTTTCCTTAATTTCTTCCAAGCAGCCACCTATCAGCTGCATCATACCACAAGCTGTCCTCAGACTACAACAGGAACTTTTCTGTTTCCCCAGAAGAGGCAAAAATCCTTTTAGTGCATGCATCTGTGAAGAGGATAGGATTACACATACACACACACACACACAGACACACAGACACACACACACACACACACACACACACACACACACACATGCACACACACTAGCTTGTACACTGTAGACCATTTGCTGCCATGTAAAGGTTCCCAGAGCTATAAGATGCAGTGGCCAGAGAGGGCTCTGTGCTCTAGGGAATAGCTGTGTGACTCACCGGAGATAGAAGCCTGGGGACCAGAAGTGGAATCAGCAGTACAAGGGGAGCCATGTTAGCATTACTTTTATATAGCTGTTCTTTGGGGAACTCTACAAAATGATAGTCTCTCTATCCTTCCTGATTTCCTGCATGTCTTGTGATATGTAAGAAGTTGTACTAAATAATGCTTATTTCTTTAAACTCATCTTTTCTACAAATAGGGCCATTATTGGCGACATAGGCTCTATCTCTTCATACCCCTTTGACACCACCTTCTGTGACCCTCACTTAAAACGTGCAGACTTTCTCATTATTCAGAAAGTGGCAAAAGCTATTTTCTCCCTTCCTCTTCTTCCTCTTCTCCCTCTTATCTCATTCCTTCTCTCTTTCTCCGTCTTTTCCCTTTCTTGTTGCTTCTATTATTTCTTCACCATAAAATGGAAACTCTGATCACAAAGTAAAGGCAATGGACCTTCAGAGTGAACAGGCTCTCAGTTCTGACACAGAAGAAATGGGAAAGGTATTAGCAGAAGCTGGAACCATGGAGGAAGGTGTGTGGACAATGGTGGCTCAGGTGGTTGGAAGTAAGATCTCTCCCAGGAGTCAAATAAGATGTTTATTATAGTAGAGCTGGCTCATCAAAGATGGCATAGCTCACCTCTTTTGTTTGGGTCCCTGGTGAACACTGAGCTTGGTTTTACTGGGGGACTAGAGATGAATTGGCAGGTATGTTCTCTGCTGATAGCAGGACTAGTGACTCTGTTTCACCTTCTCATGTGTCCTGCTCTTCTTCTGCAGGAGTCTGTTAGACACAGGAGGCAGGTGAATGGTTTGATTCCTTTGGAACATAAAAAAAAAATAGTGAATCAGAAAGGTATAAAACCTGCATCTGATCCATGATAATTTGGGGTAGAGACGCTTTCCCTTTGTGAGGACTCTGCTCTCCTGTCCAGAGACACCATCATCAGCCATAAGTAATCTCATCTTCCATATGTTTGGAACTTCTGATTATGACCATCTGTCTATCTAAATTCATAAGTAGCGTTTCTGTGTTCCTACCCCAGTGATCACCTGCTTTTACTGTGTTGAGAGCAGGTCTTTTCCTCACTCCAGAATCATAAAGCAGAATCTACAGCTCTTATGCTGTCATCAAGAACAACTTCCTGAAGACTTTCTATTACAGAGAAAATCGTTAGGGCTGTGGCTCTGGGCTTTGGGCTACAGGCAACTACACTTTCACTCAACCAACATTTATATGGTGTCAGCATGACTAACCTAGTAGAAAATAGGAATGTATTGTTGACCCTCATGGAGGATGGTGGGAGGACAGAAGAGGCAGAACCTTACAGGCCATACTAAGGACATTTGTTATGATCTATAGTTTCCCTTTCATGTTCCCATCTACTCTCATTGCCATAAATATATTCTATTGTCTTGATAGTGTGCCTCCAAGAAAATACAGGCCATACATTGGGGTACTGAAAGATAAATCTGTTGAACTGGAACTGATGTGTAGTAATTTTGAAAAGAATGTTTTAGAAACAGCATAGCGGCTGGATAAGAGCAAAGCAATAGAAGTAAAGACAAGATGTGTTGGTGGCCAACCAAGAAGGCCAAGAAGGAGCAGCCTGAACTTATAGGCCTGTCCAATCTTCAGTCCACACACCATAGGTGACCAAGAGAGCTACCAATGTTAGTCATAAGATCAAATCATAAACTTACTCAAAGCACTATGGAATTTGTTTTGTGATTTTTTTTTTTTATAATTCAAGTATATGGTTCCTGCTCGAGAACTTTATAGATGACACAGTTGTGTTATGACATCAAAAGTTTGGACATCTCTCAGCTCTAAAGCAAGATGGAACCAAATATATATATATATATATATATATATAGTGTATATATATGTATATATATGTTATATATATGTGTGTGTATATATGTATAACTTATGGTATTCTTAGTAGCATATTAATCTCACTAATATATTACTACATAACCATACTATTACATAATATGTGAGATGAATATATAATAATATATATAATGTATAAGAATATGTATTCATGCATGCACGTGCATGTTTGTTATCTTGAATACTCAGACTGAAAGGGAAGAAAAGACAATGACAATTTTTAAATTTATGTGTGTCCAATCATATTTGTTCTTTCTCAGTGGCCAAACATCTTGTTCAGCATCTTCCTGTCATCGGACGGTCACCAGTCCCAGACCTATTGAAGGCACTTCTGCAGGAGTGCGTGGCTGGAGATGGAAGGGTGTGCTGTGAGACTCAGTTCACCTGCCTTGGCTTTGTTTACTCCAGCAATGCAGAACTCTGATGGGCTAGAGCTCCACTTGATTGATTCAGTGGTTCAAAGAAGTCACTGAGAATGTAGCTCGAGTTTACGGTCAAAGTAAAACTACAGTCTACCAGCTATTTGCATATGTCATTCTTAGCACTTACACCTGAGAGTTGGACATGTATATGTGTTATGGGGTATCCACCAGAGAAGACTGCTTTGACATGAGTTTAAGTCAGTAGAAAGTCTTTATTAGCCAGCTCTTTGGGATCCTAGTGTAGCACTAAGCCTTTCTTTGGGTGAGCTTTTAAGCACAAAAATCATGTCTTGGGCTGACATACTTAACAAGAACTGTCAGTCAGAAGCAGAACTATGGAAGCTAAGAAGCAATGTTAGTTCATTTTGAGACTTTTCCAGAACTTTGGTGATCTAGGCCTTTGCTTTAGTTTTGACAGGTAGTGCTCTCTATGTGCCGAGTTTTACGGTGCTTCCATCATGGAGTCAGTTGTGCTAAGGCCTGGGGCCCTGTTACATAAGTCAAAGTTTGCCTGCAATCCTGATGATGGCTGGATAGTTCTTTGTGATGGTTTAGATTGATTATCAACTTGAAAGGACCTTGAAGCACCAAGGAAAGAAGCCTGTGGTGTAGCTTGTCTGTGAGACACTGCATGGATTAGGTAAACTGAAGCAGAAGACTCCCCCTTAAGTATGAACTGGATTGGGTCCTGGACTGAATGCAAAAGAGAAGGGGACCTGATCAGGAAAACATTATTCTGTTTTGTGAGTATGGAGGTGATGTGACCAGTCACCTCCTGCTTCCAGCTCCACAGCATTCCTGCTTCCGGCCAAAGCTTTCCTGCCATGATGAAATGATTCCTTTGAACTATAGGCGAGAGGAACCCCCTTCGCCTTTAAGCTGCTCCTATTAGGGAATTTTATCACAGCAACAGGAAAACTGATACAGACTTGTACGAATGATTACCATGGACATTTTAAAAATCCTGGAGACCCAATAGCGCACATGATAAAAGACTTGACCTTGTTTACTGGACAAGCCAAGGCCATGCCCCGAGGGCTAACCCCTTACCAAGTATAGAACAAGAACAAAGTGTCCCACTATTTTGTAAATTTGAAACTTAATTTCAATAAAATAATCATGCTAAACACAACTTATGTAACATCTGATATATGAAGTATAGTTTAAATAATCACTTTTTACTTCAGAGTATTACTATTTCTGAAAATACATTTGATTATTAAAATCTCCACTTTTTAGCATAGTAAACACTTAAAATCACTTCTCTGTGAATTTATTTAGCCTGAGTGCCAGAGACAAGGAGAATAAATACAGGAGATATTTTTTATTTTAATTTTTTACCTGATTTATATAATTGAAAATGAAGACTGACAAGCCAATCTCTGAACCAGACTCTCACTATAGATTAACTTCTTTGACCTAGAGAAAGTTTTGGTTATGAAAATTTGTATCTCAGAAAAGCGAAAATAATTGGAGCATTTCGAGGAGATATAAAACTTAATGTCATCTTGGACAACAGCCACCAAAGAATGAACTCCCAAATGTTTGCTTGCTTTTCTGGAGGGTTCTTAAGTATTCTTGTTATAATAGAAAAAACTCCAAAGAAACAAAACAAAACAAAAAAAATGAGACATTTCAAGCTCTGCCTGCGGTGAAGCTCAGTGTGGTGAGCTCGCTCAGCACAGCGTGGTGATCCAGCAAGCTCAGGGAAGAACATTGTGAGCTCTTTCGGGCAAGCCACAGTGCATGGAGGCCTCTCATGTGTGTTTCTCTCCTCTTTGGCACCTGCTGATGTGAGTCAGAGCTTTTGGATAGACTCTTCTATTTTCTTCTGATAAAGCTTCCATCTTCAAGTACATGAAATAAAGACCGATAGCTAGGGTTGGCACCAGTTTAAAAGAAAAGAATGCCTTCCACTTTAGAAAGATAGATCTCCCCAAGGAGATATGGATTCAGATCACACTTCTGACACTTTGTTAAGACAAAGCCACCTTGCTTCATTCCAGGTCCCAAATTAGCTTGAGATAAAATTTTAATTTGTACAGAGGTTACATGATTAAAGCACATTTGTTCTAAAAGATTTATTTTTACTTTTTATTATGTGTGTACACAGTAGAGGCTTGTGTGCACATGAGTACAGTTGTCCTTGGAGGCCAGAAGATGCTGTTCGTTTTTCTGGATCTGGAGATATAGATGGTTATGAGCCATTAGTTGTGGGTGCTGGGAACCAACCTGGGTCCTTTGAAAGAGGAGCCCTTCCTTTGAAACTCTGAATTATCTCTACCCTCAGGATCAATAGTTATATGGTGTGATTTTTAATGTACAATCACTATATTAATGCTTTCTGTTTATTAATTCAATTACATCAGTAGATGAATGCATGGTTTGAAAATTACACAGCCACCAGAGAGGCCATAGTCCTTGTAGTATATTGAAATCTTACTGTGTGCTTATATTATATAGTATATAACATGTCTCTGAATACAGAATACTATTGAATCCAGTCTCAATCTGGAACACATTTGCAGACAACACCACTTACCAAGAATAATAGAAGGATTCCAATAAGTTTTGTCTACCTTTAGGGTAGACTTTAGAGATGTTAGAACACTGGAGATTCGTGCTTAAACCTGCCTTATCTAGAACAAAAAACAATACATATAGAACATAGGTCTGTGGAGAAAAATTCCTAAGTGTTGCCCAAACTTGATCTAGGCACAACACTGACAATTCTGTTAGAAGATGAACTTTATAGCCACTGCTTCTACTTACAGTGTTCGTGTCAGGTCTGCCTTCTGTAAGTCATTTTGTATACTAATGTTACTGAAACCTTAGCAGCCGTGAGAGAAGGGGAGACAGTGTTAAGAAATGGGCACCATTGGTTCTGCCCTCACTGCAGAGATTTTTAAGGAATAGATGTTCAATATATTAAGTCTTTATCTCAGAAGATATGTTCTATAGGAATTAGGCCCATTCAAGACAATGGTATGTTTCTACCCACAGAAATATGAAAGGGTTTTTTCTTTTAAATCTACAATCTATTGGTTCATGGGACTAACATCCAGAAATTCTGGGTTTCTTAGATTGAGTTCTTGGAAACAGATTCTAATATGTAAAACGTTGAGATTTGTCAGAGAGCATTGCTTTTAAGAACACACAGTATTGCACTGGCCAGAGAAGATGGTAACCTTGGTTGTCGATGAAACAAGACTCAGTCAATCCTGCTCAGATCTCTGTTATTAAGAGCAACAATAGAGTTGTTCCAATATTAATTGATGATGCTAAACTGTATGTATGTGCATAAGCCACTTTTGAGCCCTTTGGATGTGCCTGAGCCTTTGTGGCCAAAAGGAAATAAGTTACTGTTTCTGTTTGGTTAGTGTGATTGAAATCCACCCAAAGTGAAATGGGATAGGGTGGAGTCCAGCTGTTTTCCCATGGTAAAATCTACATAAAATACTAAAATTCTTTTTTTAATTGGATATTTTTATTTACATTTCAATTATTACTCTCTTTCCCAGTTTCCCAGCCATAAGTCCCCTATCCCATACCGTCCCCTACTTCTATACAGGTGTTCCTCCTCCCCAATCACCCCCATTTCTACCTCCCCCCAATATTCTCCTAAACTTGGGGGTCCAGCCTTGGCAGGACCAAGGGCTACTCCTCCCATTGGTGCCCAATAAGTCATCCTCTGATACATATGCAGCTGGAGCCATGGGTCTATCCATGTGTACTCTTTGGGTAGTGGTTTAGTCCCTGGGAGCTCTGGTTGGTTGTCATTGTTTCCTAAAACTTCTCATCTAAAGTAATATTACATTGTAGTATACTCAGACAGGAAAAGAATAAATTTAAAATTATAGAAAGTTTTTTTTTTAAGTTGCAAGAATCTGTTTTCAAAGATGGACTGTTCTCAGCTGTGCTTCTGTTTCCTTGCACAGGGAAACATTTCACTTCAACTGCAGCTATTGTTAAGAGAAAATAGGAATGCTTTGAGGTCTAGAAAGTTGTTGATAGTCTGTGCCTACCACGCAAAGAATATCCTATGCAGTGCGCTCCCCACATGTGGGCAGTGAAGCCTGAGCTCAGAACTGGCAGTGCAGGCTTCCAGAGGCCGTCCTTTACCAGCGTTGGAGGGCCTGACCTAACTTACAAAGGACAGGATTGAATGATATGGAGCAAACTTCTTCACTAAGAGCACAGTGAGGCCCTAGTGTCATGATCCTGGGGAGAGAAACTTCACAACACATGCAGGGGCAGCAAAGAACATAATGATGACATGAACCGGGGGAACAACATCAGTGGAGGAAACAGAAGTGGAACGTTTGACTTGAGGACTTTCAAGATGACAATGCAATAGCGATCAAAATAGGATTTAGCTAGTTACATATGGGCTCAGGAGGCTCTACAGCACTTTTCTATATTTCCTTCCTATACTTCCTGCAACCTGGTCCCTTGTGTACACCATTGACTAAAGATGAAGAAACTGCAATTGTATACATGCTCTGTGTGTGTGTGTGTGTGTGTGTGTGTGTGTGTGTGTGAGTGTGTGTGTGTGTGTGTGACTGTGTGTTTATCAGTGAGAAATTCATTTCAGGTGTCTTCTTTGGTTCTTTGGTCACTCTCCACCTTGTTATTTTGTGACAGATTAGGCTAGGGTGGTGGGCAATGATCTCCAGGAATCCACTTTTCTCTGCCCTGCCAGTGCAGGTGTTACATTGCTGTAAAACATTGACCCAGCTTCTCGAGATCCAGACTCAGCTTCCTTATGCGTATGTGGAGAGCACTTTATTAAACAAACCATCTTTCTATACCCATTGCCTCAATCCTCAAACACAGACTTATCACTGAACAGTGAAATATTTGCTGATTGAAGGTAATTTGATATAAAGGCTGGCTAGTAATTATTTACTACTACATGAAATTAAAAAAAATTTCCAAATTTAGCCATGTTATTCTAAACAATCCATCAAAAAAAGAAGAAACCACGGGGAGTTATAAAATGAATATTAAATTAAAATGAACAGGTAACACCTTATGGTCTATAACTGAAGCAGTTATAGAAACTATAACTTAGATAGGAACCTAATCCACAGACTTACACCATAAGAGAAGGTCTCAAATTAACAACCCAAGCTTAGGAAACTTTAGAAAACAGTACAATCCGAAATGTATAAAAGGATAAATACACACATGCTGAGTCCTGCATAGCCATGGAAGGGATGTCGCGCCAGGGTTTCCTGCCCTAGGAGCAGAGCCAGCAGGACATGGCAGGGAGCCGGCAGGCCTCCAGGAATACTGAATGTTGCTGTGGGCATGGGGCTTGTTTGTATAATGGTTTGCATATTTCCATGCCTCCCCGCCCCCTCCTGGGGAATTCTCTTCCTGTTAAGGTGAATGACTCCACGATAATTAGAAAACAGCATGAGTCCAGGAGGTGAGAATATTTTCCTGAGCAAAGTGGTGAATGCTGTGACCTTCAGAACAGTCCTGAAGGTTGTGGGAAAGTACTCTGAAAACATTAGTTCAAGGATATATAATTTCTCAACTATACAAAATATAAGGAGGCAATATGAATTGTAGGGGGAGCCTTCACTGACCTGAAAAAAATAAAGGCAGCTGCACTAATTAGGCAGCTTGTCAGAAAGATACAAGGCAGGCAGATTCCTGAGTTCATTTCCTATGTTAAAAAATGTACTTGCTGTCTCTTTCTAAGAACCAAAGGGCTAAGGTCATAAAATGCTGATTCATGGGATAATCAGAAGGCAACCTAGGATAATAATTGGATTGATATATAAATAAAACACTGGACTTTGGTCTGCAAGAGCTGAGCTTCCTAAACAGAGCTGTCTGGAGAGACATTTGCACAGAACAGCTGTCACTTTGTCCCCACGATTGACTTTGAGTTGTTCCTTTCTCTGCTCTCAAACACCCCTTCCTCAGAACCCTTCTCCAAGCTGAGGTTGGTCCTTGGCACATGCATGTGTGTTTGCATTCGTGTGCACACACACACAATCTGATTAGGAATCAATGAGACAATCTAAAGGTAGAAAACTAGTGAATTCAAACCTTGGTTCTCAGAAAATGTTAGCAAAGTCCATCATCCTCTAGATAGTTGGCTAAGAAACAGAGACACAGAAATTCCCCAGTTGGAAGTTAGGTCATCTGACCTTACAGAAGGGAAAAACCTTAGAAGGGAATGTCAAACATTGTTTTCTGTGAAGGAATTTGACAATTTGCTTAGATGAAAGAGAAAAGTTTCTAGAAATAACAAGTTATTGAAATGATCTTAAATAAAAATGGATTAAATTCATGAAAACAGTAAGAATCTATAAATAATAACCAGTAGGAGGTAGGTAATGGGGCACATAGCTGATACCCTAATGCTGAGAAAGAAGGACCAGGGTTTGGAGGCCAGTTTGAGTGAATTTGAAAGACTCTGCTTCAAAAATAAAGAAATATAAAGGAAAAGAATTACTTGGCACAGATATTCCTGCAAAGGTAAGGTCAGATCCATGTGGCGTTTCCATGGTGAATTATATCACAGCCTTAAAGAATATATCAAACCAATCAGTTACAAGTTCTAGAAAAATGTAAAAATTTACCAACTAAGTCATCGAGACCAACATTACCTTGATAGCTACTTCAATCAAGATATCACAGGAATACGGCAGACAATGTCACCAGAAAACAGATATGAAAATATTGGACAAAATGTTTAAGGTATGCCTTTAAACCTAGCACTCAGAGGGCAGAGGCAGACATATCTCTGATTTTGAGTCCAGCCTGGTCTACAGACCGAGTTCCAGGATTGCCAGGGTTGACTCACTAACTGATAAACCTAGGAATGGAAGAGTAGAAAATTAGTTATCTAAGGCTATATGATAATATTACTACAGAAATACTGTCTTGAAACAACTTAAGCTTATTTTTAACTCACAGATTGTGCAGGTCAGAGGTGAAGGCCCAGATCTAAAGTTCTTCAGCTTAGCGTGGAGCAAAGCTATAGGAAATATCCCCCATGGTTGCAGTTTTCTTTGGGATGAACTTCCTGTTAACTCATTCAGAGGTTTGGCAGCTCCTTATAGTTGTGGGACTGAGAGTGACGAACATTTAAGGATTGGTGGTTACAAGCCACCTTTAGCTGCTAGAGGCTGGATACATTTCCTTGCCTCATACACCAACCTAATAAGAAACACAGAAAGACAGGGATTGCAAACTTGTGGCTGTGGCATGTGATCATAAAATCTACGTGTGATGTATCTATTAAAAGCAATGCATGTACTTTCACCATAGTCAAGGGATGTAGGGCTGGTGAGAACATATTAGGATTCTATCCATGAGGGCCAACAAAATGGCTCAGCCCTTAAAAGTGCTTGCCATGCAAGTCTGATGACCACAGACTCAGACAGTGAAAAGAAACAGTCAATTTTTGGAAGTTGTCTTTGACCTCCCCACTCCACTATAGCTTGTGGCCCACTTCTACCATACAAAGACATCGATACATAAAATTTAATTTAAAAATCTTTAAAAAGAAAATTCTGTCCATTCAGGTTGGTTTACTATTTAAAAATCAATTAATGTCATGCTCCTCAGTCTTGTGTTCTTGCTAAGGTCATTTCAGATTTAGCAAGAATTTGATCTCCTTGATGGGGAATGCTGTAGGCAATCACCCACCTCTAGTGTAAGAACCCAAGGTTAAGATGTCCCAGCTATCTTAGCTTCTGGTAAACTGCTTGCTTTGGCCAAACCTCCATCAGGATGTGGGCTTGTTTGTTTGCTTATTTGTTTTGTTTGTCTGTTTTTGTCAGGTTTTTATTTGCCTTTCGAACCCTTTCCCCTAAACAATAGGGCTACACTTGGATCCTAAACACCAGCGAGCTGGAAAAATGCTTTTAATTGGTTATACACTGTGTCTGTGTGGTCACTTCCATGGGCTTTCTGTAATATCTGTCCTTGGCATTTCCCCTTATTCCTTCATGAATTGTAAACAGTGGCAGTTACAGTTGACTAGACTTTGTATTAGAAAGAATAAGAAGCACTGTCTGCTGAAGAACAAGACTAGTAAGGTCTGTTTGTCAGTTTGAGGAGAATTATCTTACTGTGTTTCCTAATGTGCAGATGGAGATCTTTCAAACCCATCAGCAATGTTTTATAACCTGATTGACTTTCTTCATTTTTGGACATAGGAGTTTTACCATGTTGCCAAGGTTGATGCCAATCCTAGCCATCCCAGAAATATTGTCAAATACTCATTTCCAATTGGACAAAACTGGGTTTGGCTATTCTTTAGCAACAAAGACATCTGGAGAAGAAAATGTAGTTCCTAGGTGAGCACATTAGCTAGTAGGATGTAATTAGAGAATAACTAGTAGATGGGCTTGTGCCCACATGGATTCCACTCTGATTGGCCCATGTCACTGGGCCATGAAGAATAAGAATGAGTCACACTATAAATCCTGAAGGTTACAATAATTATTTAGGACAAAGTGAACCCACTGTGTATTTCATTAATGGAAATGTTTGTTCACTTCATTTTCTGTGAGTTTAAATGGAATATCTGGACCAGTTCCAGCTATAACTATGGGGCCTTGGAATGCTTCAAATTGTCAGATTTTAAATTAATCCTGCTTTTGTAACATTTCATACAAATGAATATAAATCAGAATGAAAACCTGTGGGGTATAACAAGCCTCACAATTTCTTTACAAAACAGCAATGCACCACTAGTCACAGAGCAATAAAGAAAAATTAGAGGAGTATATCACAAGAGGAGGAATATTGGAAGTCATTAAAGACTCAGAGAGCATAAAGGCACTGAGAGAAGACCTGTGGCCTCACTGATTTTATTGGTTTCCCAAAAAGATACAATAGTCTACCAGGTAATAAAGCCACTTAGTCAAATTACTCAGACCAATTAAAATTCAGAGGAAATGGAGTGTTTGTTTCTTGCCTACTGCATCCAAATCCAGCAGTAGGCATGGCGGTCTCACTAAGGAGAATCCTGAAAGTTGTTTACAACACATTCTTCACAATGAAGTAATGTCCCTACAGGTTGCATACCCTGCATCAAAACTTGATTGACATGGCGGCCTTAAGACATCAATCACTACAGTCAATGCAATAGGTAGTTTCTGTGACATTTCAGGAAAACAAGAATGAAGAATCCATCCCTCTCCATCTCCTAAGTAGACTTGTGGATGGAACTGTCCACAAGTTCATGGCTCTGGACAAGCTCATAGACTGTTAGCACAAGTCTTAGCTCTGAAGGGGATAGAGGCTGGGTGGAGCTGTAGATGTGGCCTATTCTTTGTGATCAAAACAGCAATCAGTGGCTCTACCTTGGGCATAAGGAACATTGTAGAGAGCCCAGGGAGGAGAGCCTGCCACGATCTTTAGCTGTAGGTCAGATGACACACTTCTTCTCATCTGACAGTAGGCCAAGCTTCAGTACAATTCTTGTTCCACATATCTTGGAAATATGGTGTCCTAACTTGAGGAAAGAGCAGAAGTACAGTGTGCTGAAGTGCTGCTTCTGGGAAAGAGTTTTAATTGCCAGTGGGAGATGTGTGATGCTCTTCTCTTGTTGGGGTAACAGTGGTTCTTTTAGATAGTGTGTCTTTCAGACTGACATAGGATGGCTACAGGAAAAGAGTTAGAGCTCCTGATGACCTACAATGTCCAAAGCGGGTGGGGATTAATTTTCTTTTGTAGAAGGACTGGGAGGGAGATGTTTGTTATGGTTATGTCTATCCTGACTGATACATGCCAAATGAAATCAGATTAATTACTTACAATACTGTTGACATTCATAATCTCTTCTGTGTTCCTGGATTTTTTGTTGTCAGTTCTTAAAATTAAAACTATATCTGGGTAGGAACTCTACTCTGTATTACTTAGAGCCTGATACATAATCTGAATGATAACCAATGTTCAGTATATTGGCAAAATAAATGAGCATGACCTTTTAATGAGAAAAAATTCTTTTAGGTAAGAAACTAGTCAGCTCTTAAAAGTGTTTTTCCACCAGTACATACCATCTGAAATGCTACCATTCATCAGCTGTGTGATCTTGAGGCTTGTCACTTTATTTTTATGGTGCCTGAGTTTTTTCATCTAAACAAATGAGGATAATTCTTTCACTGACCACATAGGATTGTCATGAGCATTCAGGGGGTCACACAAACAATGTGGTGAAGCTCATTGCTTTGACCTGTGGAGGTTCAGTCGAAACCTGGGAGGGGGCAAAAGAATGGGGGATAGGAGGTGCAAAGAAGGAGAGCAAGTCTATGGTCTGATCAAGCTCTCAAACTTTAATTAAAAACATTGGCTTATAAAGACAAGCAGGCAGGAAGGTCACCCAGGACTCAGGACCGATCCATCACTGCCACCACCCTCCCTATAGACCTAAATCGTAAATTGCAGGTATAGACTGATAAGAACAGACGGCTGGAGACAGAAGCTGTAAAAGTGATAAGAAAGGACAACTGGCTAGGTATCCCAGGGGGTGTAAGTGGGCTTGGCATTCCTGAAACATTCCTGTGACAGAGGGTGTGTAAGCAGGTTTGACTCCTGGCACCCCATAATAAGTATTTACTATTAAACGTTGCAAACAACGGACATTAGAGCAATATACCTAGATGAAAGCTATGTTTTCTAATTTTTCCTTGTGGCTAAACATGATTAGGTTAGTCTGGCTAGAGGTGTACACACTGAATTATGCAGAGGGCTGTTTAGATGGGGATAAAACACACAAGACTCTAGCTACTACCTTGTTACATGTGGTGAAAGCCATGCCAGGGGCCACCCAGAGTAGAGCTGGAGAACAGAACGAGCTCAAGACTGGAAAACCACACCAGCCTAGTCAATCTTCTCCTGCTTTTCATTTCTTTAGGAAAATAAACTTACTCCCTAACACACAGGAGTACTTGTAACTTCCAGCAAAGTTAAATTTCTAGCTGATATGCACATGTTGTATGTTGTTAGTCTATTTAATTTATTTTTCCTGGTTGAGAGACTGTGTGTGTGTCTTCAGACTGGGTGTATACACATCTTCATATGAGACTGCACCTTTTTCTCACCATGCTAGATGAAATGGTCATTTAGCTCATTATAATGATGCAAACTTAACCAAACTTCTTATTGTATTCTTGATTGACCCATCCATCCTAGAAATTATACTGGAGTATTGTTAAAAACTAGGTCCTGTCTAAGCACAGAAGGAAAAAGGACAAAAACATTATCCCTAAGGTTAAGAATATCAGAATCTAGAGAAGTGCAGGACAGCCAGCTAACTGCTGAGCAGTGCACAAAGGCATGTCCACGTGTGAACCTTGTGATATGATTTTCTTGTCTACAAAACTCATACTTGGGAAACATGCCACAGAGGCCACAGAGTTATAGACACACACACACACACACACACACACACACACACACACACACACACACACACACAGAGAGAGAGAGAGAGAGAGAGAGAGAGAGAGAGAGAGAGAGAGAGAGAGAGAGAGAGAGAGAGAGAATGTTTAAAGTATTATGATTTTGTGTCAGGCCACATTCAAAACTCCTTGGTGACACACAGTCATATGAGACTTATGGGACAGAGGTTGGAAGATACATTGATTAATATACACATGGAAAGTGTTTGCCCCAGAAGTCAGATACAGAATGTGTTCTTATTAAGTTTTATTTTATTACTATTATTCACATGCATGTATATGATGTACAAGTGTGTACAGGTGTACACAGGCCATCATATGGACATTGACTCAGAGGACAACTTTCATGACTCAATTCATTCCTTCTACCATGGCTTCTGGGGATTGAACTCAGGTTAAGTGTGGTAAATTCTTTTACCTTCTGGGCCATCTCTTCAGTCTGGACAAAATATAAAGAAGTAATCCCCATCACAATTCTAACTCAATTCTTCATAGAGTTAGAAAGAGCAGTTTGAAAATTCATTCGGAATAAAAAACCTAAACCCAGGATATCAAAAACTATTCTTAACAATAAAAGAACTTCTGGGGGGATTACCATCCCTGAACCCAAGCTGTACTATAGAGCAATAGTGATAAAAATTGCATGGTATTGGTACAGAGACAGGTGGGTAGATCAATGGAATGGGATTGAGGACCCAGTGTTAAGCCCACACACCTATGGTCACTTGATCTTTGACAAAAAAGCCAAAATCATCCAGTGGAAAAAAGACAGCATATTCAACAAATGGTTCAACTGGCAGTCAACATGCAGAAGAATGCAAATCGATCCATTGTTATCACATTGTACAAAGTTCAAGTCCAAGTAGATCAAGGACCTTTACATAAAACCAGATACATGGAATCTAATAGAAGAGAAAGTAGGAAAGAGCCTCCAACACATTGGCACAGGGGCAATTTCCTGAACAGAACAACAATGGCCCAGGCTCTAAGATCAACTATAGAAAAATAAAATTTCATAAAATTGAAAAGCTTCTGTAAGGCAAAGGACACTCTCATCAGTACAAAATGGCAACCTACAAATTGGGAAAACATCTTCACCAACTCTACATCTGATAGAAGGCTAATAACCAATATATACAAAGAACTCAAGAAGTTAGACTCCAGAGAATCAAATAGCCCTGTTTAAAAAAATGGGGAACAGAGCTAAACAAAGAATTCTCAACTGAGGAATTTCAAAAGGCTGAGAAACATAATGAAATGTTTAACATCTTTAGTCATCAGGAAAATGAGAGTCAAAACAACCCTGAGTTTCCAGCTCACAGCAGTCAGAACGGCTAAGTTCAAAAACTCAGGTGATAGCAGATGCTTGTGAGGATGTGGAGAAAGAGGAACACTCCTCCATTGTTGGTGGGATTGCAAACTGGTACAACCACTCTGGAAATCAGTCTGGAGGTTCCTCAGAAAATTGAACATTGTACTATCTGGGGTCCTAGCTATACCACTCCTGGGCATATATCCAAAAGATGCTCCAACATATAACAAAGACACATCTCCACTATGTTTATAGCAGCCGTATTTATAATAGCTAGAAACTGTAAAGAACCCCAATGTCCCTCAACAGAGGAATGGATACAGAAAATGTGGTACGCTTACATAATGGAACACTACTCAGCTATTAAAACCAATGACTTCATGAAATTCACAGGCAACTAGATGGATCTAGAAAATATTCTGAGTGAGGTAATCCAGTCACAAAAGAGCACACATGGCATGTACTCACTGAGAAGTGGATATTAGGCAAAGAACTCGGAATACCCATGATACAACTGACAGACAACTTGAAGCTCAAGAAAAAGGAAGACCAAAGAGTGGATGCTTCAGTCCTACTTAGAAGGGGGAACAACATAATCAAGGGAAGTCTAGGGTGGGAGGAACTTGAAAAGAAAAGAGGGTGAGGGAAAAAGAAGGGCGGAATCAGGTATGACAAGGAATGGAGGAGATGTACAGAGTTTTTGGAAATTGAACAGTGGTGTGTAGCAATGGGGGATGGGGAACTGAGGATAATCACAAGAAAGCCCCAGATGCCAGGAAAGCAAGAGGCTCCTAGGACCCAATGGGGATGACATTAGCTGAAATACCCAACAAAGGGGAGAGAGAACCTGTAGAGATCATATCCAGAGGTTAAGCATGTCCCTCGGTTGAGGGATGGGGGCTACTTAACCATCTCCAAAATTTTAACCCACAATTGCTCCTGTATAAAGGAAATATAGGGACAAAGAGTGAAGGAGAGACTGAGGGAAAGGTCATCTAGATACTGCCCTACCTGGGGATTCAACCCATATGCAGACACCAAACCCAAACACTATTGCTGATTCCAAGAAGTGCTTACTGACAGGGGCCTGATATAGCTGTCTCCTGAGAGACTTTGCCAGATCCTGACCAATACAGATGAGGATGCTCACAACCAAGCATTGTACTAAGCATGGGGACTCCAATGGAGGAGTTAGAGAAAGGACTGAAGGAGCTGAAGGGGTTTGCAACCCCATAAGAAAAACAGTATCAACCAAACAGATCCCCCAGAGCTCCCAGGGACTAAACCACCAACCAAAGAGTACACATGGAGGGACCCATGGCTCCAGCTATATATGTAGTAGAGGATGGCCTTATCTAGCATCAGTGGGAGAGGAGGCCCTTGGTCCTGTGAAGTCTTGATGCCCTAGGGTAGGGGAATGCTATGCCAGTGAGAGAGGAGTGGGTGGGAGGATGGGGGAGTATCCTCATAGAAGCTCATAGAAGTAGGGGGAATAGGGGTTTGTGGAGGAGAAACCTGGAAGGGGATAACATTTGAAATGTCAATAAATAACAGTAAAAAATAAAAATTAAAGTTAAAATTTAAAAAAGAGAAAACAGAGAGAGAGAGAGAGAGAGAGAGAGAGAGAGAGAGAGAGAGAGAGGGAGTAAACATTTAAATGAGTCTTCAAGTGTTCATCTAACAGAAAATATTTCAAGGAGGGGGTCAGAGTTTCAGTGAGTTCAGTGTGCTAGAATTGGAGGTGGGACCAGAGAGGTGAGTGAATATCTGTGGGGATGACTGAAGCGCAAAGATAACAGACTGTGTTCCAGTCAGTACTTAGTTACTGAATATATCCTGGGAAGGGGAGTGCTTTGGACAAACTTATCAAAGGGATAGATGTGTGTGTTTGTGTATGTGTACATTATACACACACATATCCATTCCTCTCTCTCTCTCTCTCTCTCTCTCCCTCTCTCTCCCATGAAAAGGAGGCAACTTTAGAAAAAAAAGTGTTGAGTTTTGAAACAATCAGTTAAAATAAGAGTTTGAGGAAAGTAGGCTAGAGTGGGACGGTGGTGGGAGGGGAAGGGCACTTCCAGCAGGAGAAACATTTGATGGGTTCCTATGGGATATGGCCTTTTCAGTGGCTAGGGAATGATTTAGCATGCAGGGGAGAAGACTGTGTCCTCTTTTTCGGGGATACACGGTGCAATTTACAAAAAAGGGAAAACAGGAGGTGCTTCTGTCTGACTGGCATGGATGACAGAACTCAAATGCTTGCCTTGGAAAAGAAAGCACATCCTCCCTCTTTTGTCCATCTGTGTGTACCATTATTTATGTCTTCCTTTAGTCATTTCCAATGGAAAAGCTCAAGTGAGGTCCGAGGCCTGGTTAGCATCTTTTGTGGGGACAACAGGAAACAGGCTATTTGGGAGTGCTGTTTATAAGTTAAACCAGCATGGGGATTGGTGGTTAGCAGGAGAAATTAGGAGTTTATCTTAGGACATTAGTGGCAACGTCTCAGTTAAGTTGTGTTTGCATTCTGCAGATCTTTGTATTTTCACCAGAGAGAAGCTTTGACCTTCATTTTCTCCTAGAAACTCCCAGGAAGGCTTAGCAAATTCAGCAACTGAAACACAATTTAAGCAGTGGATTAGTGAGTGGACTTCTTACTTGATATTTAAGCTTGGCTTATTAGCCAGAATTCAGTTTTCTGTAATGCTCTGGGGTCCATGATTTTGTGGACTTTACAATGGTTTCTCAGTACAGAGATTTTCATTCTAAAACATCTAGCTCTCTCATGTTTTGGGTGCTGTTTTTGGTGCCATGGTCTGGAATATGTTTATGAAAATATGAGAAAATAGGCTTTCCTCTTTCTAACTGTTTCTTTAATTCTCAGATTATTTTTCAGTGACCCTACCTCTTCTTCTTTGGTCCCTTTCACATGGCAGCCTTCTGTGGAATTGAAGCTGCCTGCCCCATGTCTGTCTCTGTAGCACCAATTTCCACATGTGTGTTGACTCACTCATGGACTCCTTGGCTCTGTTAGAGTGTTAATTATTTTGTCCCTAGT
This sequence comes from Rattus rattus, assembly GCF_011064425.1. Lineage (NCBI taxonomy): Eukaryota > Metazoa > Chordata > Mammalia > Rodentia > Muridae > Rattus > Rattus rattus. The sequence continues at coordinate 1,585,980 of NC_046161.1, forward strand.
GCTGAGAAGAGCAGTAGGGTGATTGATAAATTTTAGTGCTAAAAGGTCTTTAATTATGTTACTTATAACATAATAGAAGAAAGGTCCGAGCACCGTGAGACTTGGGTTTTCACTGTGCATTTGTATATGTGAATGTTATCTGTTAAGTCAATGATAAGCCAGCTACATTCCACAGATTCACAGAGGTTAGATATACAGTAAGAGACAAAGTGTTATAAATAGGTCTTATGAAATTCTTTTAAGTATAAGAATAGCTACTTGTGGATAGATGGGGTAGGTAGAATGGGAGGATCAAATTGGGAGAAGGGAAGAGGAGGGGGCTGAGGCAGGGAATATGGGGAGCGACAGATAAAATTAAGGACCATCTGAAGGGTCATGTGTAAATATACAGTAGAAGCGTCCTAAAATACAAACATACGTGAAGATGATTTAAATGAAATCACCAATGGGGGAGACTGAGTCTCAACTGAGCATCTCTGGTTATCAAACAAAGGTTGCATATAAGGAAGGGGTTATGTCGAATTGAGCTGTTGGTCAAAGGGGTCCCATGAAAATCCACAAACAACCCAGGCTGTTGCCAATATTGCAGATTGCTCTCCCCAAACTGACAGCAAGGCTCCATTGCAGAAGACAACACCAACACAACTCATTGGACATAGAGAAGTGCCTGTATAGAGCCTTTTCTCTGCATTCTAGAATCTCTGGGACAGGAAGGAACTCTGCACGCTACCAAAAAGGAAACATGAATACCAGTGCTGCCGAAAACTCTTTGATTTACAATGCTGTTCTGTCTGCAAGATATGCTATTGCAATGGTGGCACAAAACTTTGGGAGTAACCAAGCAATATCTAATATATTTGAGGCACACTCTGGGAGATGGAATATTTGACACTGCTTGGGTGAGCGAGAACCAGAGACTAGATAGCCAAGAGACCTAGGGTAAAACCAAATACTACTGGTCTTTAAAAAATATAGCAATAAAATGACTCAAAATCTATAATTGATCTATGAGTATAGTCTGCTCATAGATCATTGCCTCGCTCAGCCATCTTTGGAGAGACTTCCTCCTGCAGCTGATAGGAACAAATGCAGAGACCCACAGCAAGACATTATATAGAGGATGGGAGACCTTGGAACAGTTACCAGAAATTGGATGTTTCCATCAAATCCCTCCTCTCAGGTCACAGAGAGCCCTGTGAAAGAGGAAGTGAAAAGAGTATTTAAGAGACAGAGGGGATGGAGGATACCATGAAAATAATGCCTTCCACCCAACATGATCAAAGCTCAAATGAACTCACAGAAAGTATGGCAGCATGAATAAGACCTACACAGGTCTGAAGACTGTCCTTTGTGTTTATGGTTTGATTTCCAGTTTATTGTTTTTATGGGATTCCTGAGTGTGCATATGAGCAAGTCTTTGATTTTTGGGCCTTTTCTTGAACTCTTGTTTGCTTGTTTTGTCCAATTCCAATGTGTTTGTTTTTGCTTTATATTACAATATTTTATTTGATTATTATCCCTTAGAAGCCTATTTGTGTTCTAATGAAGGACAGAAAGCAGGTATGTGTGGTGGGAGGGAAAGTGGAGAGGAACTATGAGGAATAGAGGGAGAGGAATCCAAAATCAAAATAGACAAAAAAAAACCCAACTATGTTTAATAAAAGGAAACAAAAAGCTTTTCATGGAAACAGAACATGGGGAAATAGAAATAAAAATGACCCTGAGATTCCAGCTCACACCAGTCAGAATGACTAAGATCAAAAACTCAGGTGACAGCAGATGCTTGTGAGGATGTGGAGAAAGAGGAACACTCCTCCATTATTGGAACTGCAAGCCGGCAAAACCACTCTGGAAATCAGTCTGGAGGTGCCTCAGAAAATTGGACATAGTACTACCTACTACCTGAGGACCCAGTTATTCGACTTCTGGGCATATACCCAAAAGATGCTCCAACATGTAATAAGGACATCTGCACTACTATGTTCATAGCAGGCACATTTGTAATAACCAGAAACTGGAAATAACCCAGCTATTAAAAACAATAACTTCATGAAATTCGAAGGCAACTGGATGGATCTAGAAAATGTCATCCTGAGTGAGGTAATCCAATCACAGAAGAACATACATGGTATGTTCTCACTGATAAGTGGATATTAGGCAAAGAGCTTGGAATATCCATGATACAACTCACAGACAACGTGAAGTTCAGAAGAAGGAAAACCAAAGAGTGGATGCTTCAGTCCTACTTAGAAGGGGGAATAACATAATCAAAGGAAGTCTAGGGCGGGGGAAACTTGAAAGGAAAAGAGGGTGAGGAAAAAAGAGGGGCAGAATCAGGTATGGGAGATGGAGGTGATGTATAGAGGGTTAGGGAACTGAACAGAGGTGTGTAGCAATGGGGGATGGGGAACTGAAGGTAGTTACCACAAAGTCCCAGATGCCAGGAAGGCAAGAGGATCCTAGGACCCAATGGGAATGACATTAGCTGAAATACCCAACAAAAGGGAAAGAGAACCTATAGAGACCATATCCAGAGGTTAGGCATATCCCTCACTTAAGGGATGGGCCACTCACCCATCTCCAAAAATTTATCCCACAATCGCTCCTATCTAAAGGAAATACAGGGACAAAGAATGAAGCAGAGACTGAGCAAAAGGTCATCCAAGTACTGCCCCACCTGGAGATCCATCCCATATGCAGATACCAACCCAGACACTATTGCTTGAATAGTGAAATGCTTGCTGACAGGAGCCTGATACAGCTGTCTCCTGAGAGGCTCTGCCATGTCCTGACCAATACAGATGTGGATGCTTGAAGCCAACAATGTGATTGATCATAGGGGCCCCAATGGAGGAGCTAAGGGAAGGACTGAAAGAGCTGAAGAGGCCTTATCTTGCATCAATGGGAGGAAAGTCCCTTCGTCATGTGAAGGCTTGATGCCCCAGTTTAGAGGAATGCTAAGGCACTAAGGCAAGAGTAGGTGAGTGGATGGGGGAGCACCCTCATAGAACCAGGGTAAGGAGAGATGGGATATGGGGTTTGCAGAGTGGAAAAAGGGAAAGGGGATAACATTTGAAATGTAAATAAGTAAAATATCCAATTAAAAAATAAAACATAGATTTCTGTTAAAAAAAGAAAGAAGGAAAGAAAGGAAGAAAGAAAAAAGAAAGAAAGAAAGATGAAAAGAAGAAAAGAAAGAACAGGGCCCTCCGAGCTCCCATTGTTTATATTATGAAACTCATTTGTCCAGGTCTGTGCTGTCTAAGGATTATATTGCTCCATTAATTTCCAGATTGTGAGGAAACTTTTCTTCTGCAACAACAAGGTGGCCCTTGGGAGTGTAGAGCAATGGAGTGGATAGTCCAGTGTACTACCAATGGAAGCCTGTGACCTGCCTGCCCCCTAAGCTTCAACAGAAACAGCAGAACAAGGAAAGGAGCCTCAGGTGATTTACCTGTGTATGAGTGATGAGCTCTGGGAACATTACTCCTCACTAAGGTGAGAGTCTAGGCTTCATGGCTGATACAACAACACAGAAGAACCTGATGCCAGTGAACTGAGAGGGAAGGCTACAATTCTCTCTCTGGTGTTCAGCCATTGTGGAGTTTCTTATTGTACTAATGCATTTCTCAAAGGTCTCTGGCAACATTAGTCCATCTGAGCTGACACTGCTCATGCTCTCCCATGACTTAGGCCTGTCACTTCATGTTGCATTGCACTGAGTCCCAGAGGATTCACAGACCCTTCACCCTCTTCTTGGATGCTTTTCACTTACTCAAGTGTGTTAAATGCTTATTCAAGTGTGTGCACATTAGTTCCTGGCAAAGTACACCCCCCTAAAGGTATCGCAGGTCTCTGCAGTCTTTTTGAAACAATAATGTGGCTCATTAGAATTCAGAGGTGGGAAATGGATCCCTCTGTTTGTGTTCAGGTATCATAGCCCACAAGAGGTCTGCATGTAAGAAAGGAAGATGTGGCTTCCTGAATCATTTCCAAGTGTAAAAATGCAGTACAGATCAGCCTCTCCTAATTAATACCAATTGTACATCCTGCAGGATATTCCCCCAGCACGTCTAGCCTGTACATGGATTTATTACCATCTTGTTGGGAAGGAGGGAAGTGATTGACAATGGTTTTCTTTACAAATCCCGAGTGGTGTATAATTTGGTTTTCTAATTGTGCGTGTTTGCACAGTCTGCTTCCTCCTCCATCTGGGTTGCAGAGTGAAGTGCTCATCAGTAACGACTTAGATCTGCTCTATGCCTCCAGTAGGGACAAGTTTACACATTCTCAGCCTTAACAGAAGTTTTAGGATCTACACATCAGGGAGGAGACTCAAGCTCAGAGAAGCAAAGACGCAGAGTTTCCCTCATTAAGCCATGCAGATGGCCAGTAAAACTTCCTTTAAAAAAGATTTCTCTCTCTCTCTCTCTCTCTCTCTCTCTCTCTCTCTCTCTCTCTCTCTCTCTCTCTCTGTGTGTGTGTGTGTGTGTGTGTGTGTGACTGTGGCGGGGGAAAGGTTCTGAATACCCTGGAGCTCAGGTGATAGGGCAGCATGAGGCACCTAACATTGTGCTGGGAATTATTGCAATCCTCTAGAGAAACAATAAATGCTCTTAACTGTTGAGCCAACTCTCCTTCCTTCTGAGACGGCCCTCTGCATGCTGAGATTTTCATGTCTCATGAGAATAACCAACAGTCATAGGTTCTCTGGCAACGGGGAGACAGTTACAAGCTGATGGAAATACCTTAAATTTAACACAGGAGTTAGGTACTGAAGTTCAAAGGAGTTTGACAAGTCAGGAAATGGGGAGAAAGGCAGCTTCAACAACACAAACGGCAAGGGCCATTTGACAAACTGTGGTAATGTCCTGTATGTCATTTATTATTATTATTATGATGATGATAATGATGTTGTTGTTAGTGATGATGACATCATTGTCTTACTATCTCAGAGCCTTTTGTTCCTTAAGACGTGCAGACTTGAATGCTTCTATTTCAGTCCTGGTGATTTTCTGTAACTCATGCTGATATGAGAAGCATTTTCAAGGAAGCCATAGATGGAACAAGAGTAGGAAGGACTTTGCATGGAGAGTGAGTTTGGGGAAGTCTTTCCTTGTTTTGAGGACTGATTTTCCCTTTGCGTACAAAAGCATCTCATGTTCTCCATTTGAAGAGAACTGATGAGTGTCTGTGAGCTGGCTCCAAGGTCAAAGGGTGAATCCTCTTCCCTGGGGATATCAGCTATTTTTCTTGAGGTTGTGATCTGAGAAGAAGCAGCTTGAGGGAGTAAGAGTTTATTGTGGTTCTAAGTTTTAGGGTACGTAGTTGATCATAGTTGTGAAGGTTTGGTGGCAGGTGCATCATGTCAGGGCACTGCACCCGAGACCCTTAACTGCTGGTGAGTTGGAAACCTGAGAGAAGACAAAGAGTGGGACTAGGCTATAAAATCTCAACAGCTGCCTCCCACAATCCACTTCTTTCAGTGAAGTTCCTAAAGATTCCACAACCTTCCAAAATAGTGGTACTGATGGGGACCAAGTGTTCAAGAATGTGAGCCTATGGAGGGCTTTCTACAATAAGACTTTGAATCTTGGGTTTTTAGATGTTTCCAGGGCAGAGGGGGATAGCAGGAAATGACCGCCAAGACCTTTCAATGTACAGGTCCCACAGCATCTGCATGTACTTTTGAAGAGACACTGACATGGATATCTCAAGGCTTTGGAAACATAAAATATACCTCTCACCGAGATGTTGGCCTGAGGGAACCCTTAGTCCTCCATTAGCCTTTCATTGCCCAGAATAAATGGGAACCCTACTTGTGAAGTTATCTGTATTTCCTCAGAGATCTAGAACATACAGTACTGTATTCAGAATATTGGGGCTCTAACTCTGGAGAGGGAAACCCTGCCTCTGAATACTGACTTATGTCAGTATCTTTCATACTAATAATCTATGAGCAGGACAAGATAGTCCCTCTGTTGCATAGCAATTTCCTCTCAGTCAATACATAACACCACCAGGGCCACTCCTTAAGGCATGAGATGTTCTACAGAAAAGTGAAATATTCACTTTTAATATTAAGTAAATGCTCCTTAATACTCAGTAAATGAATAGCTCAGGAGATTCAGGAACTCCCTGAAACTGACCAGATTAAGCCCCTCCCTTCCAAAGTTTATATAGGCAATAAGTACTGCTGAGAAACACTCTCAGACCAAGGATATCTGCATGGAAGAAGCTCATTGCCTGGAAAATCAGCTGCGTTGTTCAGAAGAGGCAGAGACCACAACCATGGTGCCTAAAAGGTAAACAGACTGAGCTGCCTAGGAAACAGAAAGCAGCTGAGATACCTGGGGTGAAGATCAGACAAACCGGGATTCCTTGAAGATACACTTTCTGCAAGCTCTAGGCTTTCAGTCGTCACATCCTGGACTGAGATTTTTTTCAGTTATTTCTGGCAAGCAACACTTTATCCACGCTCCTGTAAACAACCTTAATGAAACTCATTGGTTCATCAAGTTGGACTTTGATGGTATTCTCACTTTGTTTTGGTGTTGGCTCCCTGTCTGGACTGAGAGATTTGTCCTTCCTTTTCCTGCCTGTCTACTCCAACTGGCGGGGTTTGCCTTTTGTAAAGAAGACATTCCAAGACCCAACACTCAGAGGAAGTCTTCATTTGTTTTCTGGTTCTTGAGGCACTGTGGATGGTTGTCATCCTAGAGTGAGGGAGTCATGAGGCTCGGGAAGGACTGAACAACTGCTGAGTGAGGGAGCCCTTGGCCTCCATTAGTCTTTCATTGCACAGAATAAATGGGGACCCTACTTTATCTCCTGGATGAGAGACAGTATAAATTGATCATAAACTCATTGAAGAGGAAAAGTGGTAAGAAAAAATAACTAATTTGCCAGATTTATGAAGGTCATTAACAGCCTACTCAGATGTTCTGATTCAGTTGAGACAGTAAATTTAAGGTGACAAAGTGACAGTTGGAGAAAATAAGCAAGAAAAGGCACAGAAACAAACATTTTGTTTGTCTTTGTCCTGGTGTGTTTGTCCTTCTGGTTCCATGCTGTGGAAATTCGTACCTTCTCAGTCAGGTGTGTCTTTTTCCTAGGCTCAGCTTGAAGCATGCAGCCCGGCACTTCTGCTACACTGATGAATACAGTGCAGCTTCCAATGCCCTTCTTGTCTCTCACAGTTTCTGTCTGAGGGTGGTCAAAGCCTTGGCTTTGAGATTAGGTGGATTCTTCCATTGAGGAATACCTGCTCCATTTTAGATCCATTAACTGAAAAGAAAAAACATGCAGAAATGGAAGAGGATAACATTCCTTGAGATGCATCTTGTTCTTCCTTTTCTTTGTCTTCTTCATTTGCTGCATGTCTGAGTCTAAAAACTGCAAGGGACCTCAGTGACCGCTCTTCTCATGTTTCCAAAAATACCATGTGAGTTGAGATTGAACAAGGATATTTTTTAAGTATTTTAATATCTAAATATTTTAAATGTGTATTATAAAGATTTAAATAGTACAAGAAAACCATGATTTTAAGGATATTGTTCCTTGGGTTATCACATACATTTCAATAATAATAGTCCTAGTATTCAATGAGTAAACTTTGGAGAACTAATTAATTTGCTTCCCCCCGTTACTCAGTAACCAGAGAAACAGGATCAGGAGAAAGTAGAGAAGGCCAACTTTACTCAAGACTTAAACTCAGATACAATCCTATCTATTATTTTCTTCATTTTCATAAATGTGTGACACTGTTATTTTCCATAATCCTGAATCAATAATTTTTATATTGCTGAACTATATATGTAATGTAAAAATATAATTTGCAGGATGAAGAAATAGCTTGCATATGTATATGCATATAAAAATATATACACAGGAACACATTATACATCCATATATACATAAATGTATATGGTTTTGGAAAATATATGATATCTAATGAATTCTAAAAAGTGACTTTAGTCTGTGTTGGATGTGGTGATAGAACCCAAGGGTTTACTTCATCAGACAGCCATTCATGTCTGCCAAGACTCTTCTAGCATGGCTGCAGATCTTTTCTAAACAGGGAATTTTTGGTTTAGGATTAGTTTGAATGTTCAAATCATGTCTTCCATTCATTATTCTGACTGTTTGACTTATACTTTTGTGCTGTGTCTCTGCTACACTTACAGCATCACCATGACTTGCATGCACTGAGTATCCAGCACTGTTCTAAGTGTTGTTTACTTATTTATAAACTATTTTTACTTTAAAGTCCTTATTATGCTCAATTTAAAGACATTGGCCAGTGTGACGGCTCAGACAGTAGAGTTATGCACCACTAAGTGTGATGACTTGAGTATGACCTGAGACCCATAAGGTGGAAGGGAAAACTGATTCTTACAAATTTTCCTCTCCTACATGTGGACTATGGCACACACACAATAGATAAATAAATAGATCAATAGATAAAATGAAGAAAACAGAAACACATAGAGGCTAACAAACTTGCCCAATATAGGAGAACTGGTGAGAGGGTTTTGAGCTTGTCTGTTTAGTGTCATCTCTTGGTTTTGTATTTATAGCAAACCCAACAGTAGTGACCTTAAACTTAAAAAAAGACTCTATAAATCATTACTAGTTTTTATACTTATAAAATCACTGAAAAATCAATGCTGTCTTTACTTTCTTTGCGACTAAACCCACTTTACAAAGAGTTTTGTATTCCAATCTTCAGCAGTGTATAAAAATGCTGTCACACAAAATTTGACAAAGACCCTTAAAGAGGATTATATGGAGCTGGAAATGATTGGGATAATTGAAGTGCATTTTATGCAAAGTAGCTTTCAAATAAAAAGAGCAGAAAGGATGAATTGGAGATAGAGGGAAGTACTACTTAGGGTAAGCTGAGGACATGGAGCCAAGAATGACTTAAAGTGTCAGCGGCCACACCAAGGACCATGGAAGCAGTGAAGGCATGTCACAAGCCTAGAAGTATGTTAAAGACATACGGTTGATCTAAATTCCTACGAGAACCTTTAAAGTTTTCTTATCATTGTAGTCTGACAGGTGAAGAACTAGAGATGCCACATTACTTATTTCTATGACCATCTAGTATTAGAGACCTATGGGTTGGCTCCCAGGCCCAGGAGCCACATTCCATCTCTTCTTAAGTCTGGAAGTTCACAGAACATCCTGGCATTCATTTGGTCTTTTCTTTGCTTGAGTCATAAGTAAAAATTACACTGGAAACATTTACTGTATAGGTGGATGTCCTTTTCCAAATTAGTTACCAGGAGGTCTTTGGGAATCTTTGGGGGAAAAAAATCATATTTAGAAACTTCCTTTACCATCTCTTCTCAAAGGGGTGTTATGAAAATGAAAAAGCAGCCTCTTCAGAAAAGCTTTATAATAGTAAGGGTGATAAGTAAAAATAAAATAGTTATTTTTATTGTGTGTATATGATATAGGGCTGGGGCTGTGTTTATAATGCCCTGCATGTCGAAGTCAGAAGACGTGTGAAGTTGACTCTCTTTTTAGTTTTATGTGGGATCAGAGACTAGAACTAACATTGGCTTTTTATCTACTGGGTCTTCTGGCCAGTCTAAGGTGATAGTTTTGAAAGTAGTATGTTGTCTCTGTACCTAAATCCTGTGGGAGAGAGAGCTGGATTCTCCGAAGTGTGGACAATTCTGAGAACTCAGGGGAGACCTCCACTTCTGCTCACATTCCTGAAACAAGAGGAACCCATCTAGTGCCCTCTGTGCACTATGGGCACAGGAACTTTGAAGCAGTCAGGGGTAGGAACCTTCCAGTTTCTGCCAGTGCCCAGAGCTGAAAGACAGTCGCCAGAAGCACTGACACATGAGAGCAGAGGTAAGACCAACTCTTCTGCTCCAAAGAGACCTGCCTGGAGGCTTCAGGGCACACAAACCAGGAGCAGCTCTCCGTTCCCAGATCCAGAAGAAAGAAAACAGTTCTACAGGAGTGCTGACAAACAGGCTTACAGGAAGATCAAGCCATTGTCAGAGATAAGACAAGCTAACACCAGAGACAACTTGAGAGGCAAGCACAGAAACCTAAGGAACAAAAATCAAGACTACTTGGCATCATCAGAGCCCAGTTCTACCGCCAAAGCAAATACTGGATATTTAAATATACCAGAAAAAGAAGATTTGGATTTAAAATCATCTCATGATGATGATAGAGAACTTTAAGAAGAACATAAATAAGTTCATTAAAGAAATACAGGAAAACACAGGTAAACAAGCAGAAGTCCTTAAAAAGGAAACACAAAAATCCCTTAAAGAATTACAGGAAAACACAATGAAACAGGTGAAGGAATTGAACAAAACTATCCAGGATTGAAAAATGGAAAGAAACTAGAAAGAAAGCACAAAGGGAGACAACCCTGGAGATAGAAAACCAAGAAAAGAGATCAGGAGTCATAGATGCAAGCATCATCAATAGAATAAAAGACATAGAAGAGAGAATCTCAGGGGCAGAAGATATCATAGAACACATTGACACAACCATCAAAGATAATGTGAAACACAAAAAGCTCCTAACACAAAACATCCAGCAAATCCAGGGCACAATGAGATGATCAAACCTAAGGATAATAGGTATAGAATAGAAGAGAGCAAAGACTCCCAAATTAAAGGGCCAGTAAATATCTTCAACAAAATTATAGAAGAAAACCTCCCTATAATTATAGAAGAGATTGGACCAGAAAAGAAATTCCTCCCATCACATAATAGTCAAAACAGCAAATACGCAAAACAAAGAAAGAATATTAAAAGCAGTAAGAGATAAAGGTCAAGTAACATATAAAGGCAGACCTATCCAAATTATACCAGATTCTCACCAGAGACTAGGAAAGCCAGAAGATCCTAGGAAGATGTCATACAGACCCTTAGAGAAAACAAATGCCAACCCAGACCACTATATCCAGCAAAACTCTCAATTAACATAGATGGAGAAACCAAGATATTCCATGACAAAACCAGATTTACACAATATCTTTCCACAAATCCAGCCCTATAAAAGATAACAGATGAAAAACAACAATGCAAGGAGGAAACCACATCCTAGAAAAAGCAAGAAAGTTATCTCCTTGCAACAAAGCCAAAAGAAGAGAGACACACAAACATAATTCTACCTCTAATAACAAAAATAACAGGAAACAACAATCACTATTCCTTAATATCTCTTAAAATCACTGGACTCAATTCCCCAATAAAAATGACATAGATTAATAGACTGGATACATAAAGGGGACCCGGAATTTTGCTGCATACAGGAAACCTCAATGACAAAGATAGACACTACCTCAGAGAAAAAGACTGGGAAAATTTTTTCTAAGCAAATGGTCCACAGAAACATGATGGAGTAGTCATTCTACTATTGAATAAGTTGACTTTCAACCAAAAGTTATCAAAAAAGATAAGAAAGGACACTTCATATTCATCAAAGAAAAAATCCACCAAGATGAACTCTTAATTCTGAACATCTATGCTCCAAATGCAAGGGCATCTATATTCATAAAAAAAAAAAACCTTACAAAAGCTCAAAGCATAATTGCACCTCACACATTCATAGTGGGAGATTTCAACACCTCACTTGCATCAACAGGCAGATCATAGAAACAGAAACTAAACAGAGACACAATGAAATTAACAGAATTTATGAACCAAATGGATTTAACAGATATTTACAGAACATTTCATTCTAGAACAAAAGAATACACTTTCTTCTCAGCACCTCATGGTACCTTCTTCAAATTTGATCATATAATCAGTTACAAAACAGGCCTCAAGAGATACAAGGAGATAGAAATAATCCCATTCATCCTATCAGGTCACCATGGTCTAAGGCTGGACTTTAATAACAACAAAAACGAAAGAAAGGCCACGTATTCATGGAACTTGAACAACACTCTACTCAATGATTACTTGGTCAAGGAAGAAATAAAGAAAGACATTTAAAGACTTCTTAGAATTTTATGAAAATGAAGCCACAGCATACCCGAACTTATGGGACACAATGAAAGCAGTGCTAAGAGGAAAACTCATAGCTCTGGGTGCCTCCCAAAAGAAACTGGAGAGAACAGACATTAGCAGCCTTGACTGCACACCTAAAAGCTCTAGAACAAAAAGAAGCAAATACACCCAAGAGGACTAGATGGCAGGAAACAATAAAACTCAGAGCTGAAACCAACTAATTAGAAACAAAAAGAACTATACAAAGAATAAACAAAACCAGGAGCTGGTTCTTTGAGAAAATCAACAAAATAGATAAACCCTTAGCCAAATTAACCAGAGGGCACAGAGAGTGTGTCCAAATTAACAAAATCAGAAATGAAAAGTGAGACATAACAACAGAATCTTACAAAATTAAAAAAATCATCAGATCCAACTATATAAGCCTATGTTCAACAAAACTTGAAAATCTGGATGAAATGGACAATTTTCTAGACAGGTACCAAAATTAAATCAGCATCAGATAAACAGACAAAACAGTCCCATAACTCCTAAAGGAATAGCAGCAGTTATTAAAAGTCTCCCAACCAAAAAAAGCCCAGAACCAGATTGGTTTAGTTCAGAATTCTATCAGACCTTCATAGAAGACCTATTACCAATACTCTTCAAACTTTTGCACAAAATAGAAAGAGAAGGAACATTACCAAATTCCTTCTATGAAGCCACAATTATGCTAAACCACAGAAAGACTCAACAAAGATAGAGAACTTCAGACCAATTTCCCTTATGAATATGGACCCCAAAATACTCAATAAAATTCCTGCAAACTGAATCCAAGCATATATCAAAATGATCAAACATTATGATCAAGTAGATCAGAGGATGCAGGGATGGTTCAATATATGGAAATCCATCAATGTAATCCACTATGTAAACAAACTCAAAGAAAAAAAACCACATGATCATCTCATTAGATGCTGAGAAAGCATTTGACAAAATTTAACACACCTTCATGCTAAAAGTCTAGGAAAGATCAGGAATTCAAGGCCCATACCTAAACATAGTAAAAGCCATATACAGCAAACCAGTAGCTAATATTAAACTAAATGGAGAGAAACTTGAAGCATCTCCATCAAAATCAGGGACTAGACAAGGCTGCTCACTCTCTCCCTATGTATTAAATATAGTACTTAAAGTTCTAGCCAGAGCAATCAGACAACAAAAGGAGATCAAAGGGATACAAACTGGAAAGGAAGGAGTCAAAATATTATTTATAGATTATATGATAATATACTTAAGTAACCCCAAAAGTTTCACCAGAGAACTACTAAGCCTGATAAACAACTTTAGCAAAGTTTCTGGATATAAAATTAACTCAAACAAATCATTAGCTTTCCTCTACTCAAAGAAAGAGGCTGAGAAAGAAATTAGGAAAATGACACCCTTCACAATAGTCAGAAATAACATAAAATACTTCAGTGTGACTCTAACCAAGCAAGTGAAAGAACTGTATGAGCAGAACTTCAAATCTCTGAAGAAAAAAAATTGAAGAAGATCTCAGAAGATGGAAAGACCTCCCATGCTCATGGATTGGCAGGATTACTATAGTAAAAATGACCATTTTGCCAAAAGCAATTTATAGTTTGAATGAAATCCCCATCAAAATTCCAACTCAATTCTTCATTGAGTTAGACAGAGCAATTTGCAAATTCATTTGGAATAACAAAAAACCCAAGATAGTGAAAGCTATCCTCAACAATAAAAGGACTTCTGGGGGAATCACCATCCCTGACCTCAAGCAGTATTACAGAGTCATAGTGATAAAAACTGATGATATTGATACAGAGATAGGCAGGTAGATCAGTGGAAGACCCGGAAATGAACCCATACACCTATGGTCACTTGATCTTTGACAAAGGATCTAAAACCATACAGTGGAAAAAAGATAGCATTTTCAACCAATGGTGCTGGTTCAACTGGAGGTCAGAATGTTGAGGAATGCAAATTGACCCATTCTCATCATCCTATCACCCTATAAAAAGCTTAAGTCCAAGTGGATCAAGCACCTCCATAGTAAACTAGGTACACTCAACCTAATAGAAGAAAAAGTCAGGAAGAGTCTTGAACACATGGGCATTGGAGAAAATTTCCTGAACAAAATACCAATGGCTTATGCTCTAGGATCAAGAATTGACAAATAGGACTTCATAAAATGTCAGTGCTTCTGTAAGCAAAGGACACTGTCATTAGGACAAAATGGTAGTCAATAGATTGGGACAAGATCTTTACCTACATCTGATAGAGGGTTAATATCCAATATATACAAAGAACTCAAGAAGTTAGACTCCAGAGAGCCAAAGAACCCTATTAAAATGGGGTACAGAGCTAAACAAAGAATTCTCAGCTGTGGAATATTGAATGACTGAGAAGTTCCTAAAGAAATGTTCAACATCCTTAGTCATCAGGGAAGTGCAAATCCAAACAACCATGAGATTCCACCTCATACCAGTGAAAATGGCTAAGATCAAAAACTAAGGTGACAGAAAATGCTGGTGAGGATGTGGAAAAGTAGGAACATTGCTCCATTGTTGGTGGGATTGCAAGCTGGTAAAACCACTCTGGAAATGAGTCCGGCAGTTCCCCAGAAAACTGAACATAATACTACCTGAGGACCTAGCTATACCACTCCTGAGCATATACCCAAATGACACTCCAACATATAACAAGGACACATGCTCTTTTACGTTCATAGCAGCCTGATGTATAATAGCCAGAAGCTGGAAGGAACCCAGATGCCCTTTAACAGAGGAATGGATACAGAAAATGTGGTACATCTACACAATGGAATACTACTCAGCTATCAAAAACAAGACTATATGAAATTTACAGCCCAGTGGATGGAACTACAAAATATCATCCTGACTAAGGAAACCCAAACACATGACATGTGCTCACTTATAGGTGGATAGTAGTCCAAAAGTTCAAATTATCCAAGAAACAATCCACAGACCACATGATGCTTAAGTAGAAGGGTGAACAAAGTGCGGGTGCTTCAGTCTTTCTTGAAAGGGGGAACAAAAATATTCATAGTAGGATATATTGGTACCAAGTTTAGAACACAGACTTGAAGAATGACCATTCAGAGCCTGCCCCACCTGGGGATCTAGTCTATACATATACAGTCACCAAACTAGACAATATTGATGAAACCAAAAAAATGCATGCTGACAGGAGCCTGATATAGCTGTTTCCTGAGATGGAGTCAGAGCATGACAAATACTGAGCCAAATGCTAGTAGCAAACCAGTGAACTGAGAATGGGGTCCCCGTTGGAGGAGTTAGAGAAAGGACTGAAGGAGCTAAAGGGGCTTGCAACCCCATAAGAACAATACCCATCAACCATAGCTCCCAGGGATTAAACCACTACCCAAAAGAGTACATGGACAGACCCATGGGTCCAGCTGCATATGTAGCAGAGGATGGCCTTGTTGGGCACCAGTAGCAGGAGAAGTCTTTGGTCCTGCCAAGGCTGGACCCCTCTTCCCCCCAGTGTAGGGTAATGCCAGGTTGCGGAGGCAGGAGGGGGTGGTGGTTGGGAAGGGAGAATACCCTTATAATAGAAGGTGGCAGAGGCTGGGATAGGGCTGGGAAACAGCGAAAGGGAATAACATTAGAAATGTAGATAAAATATCCAATAAAAAATAAGAAAAACAGTATGCTATTTGAAGGCCAGACTACTACACTCAAAAAAAATCTTCAAAGTAGATGCATATAAATGTCATATATACAAACAGTAAGATTCCACCTTTTCAATGAATAAAAAATTGATCTACTTTAGACTGGGTAGAGAGACTTCTCTTAATAATTATGAAATTCTAGCTATGTCTGAATTCCAGTTTGTCCTTTCAAAATAATAGAGGTCAAGTTTGACCTCTTTCGCATGTGACAACCCTTCACATATTTGACAAGACAGCTTTCCTAGTTCTGCATTTTCTTTTCTTAAGGTTAATCAAAGGTTTCTTAAAACTCTCTTCTTCCCTGAGACACAAGAGCCAATTTCTTCCAGAGATGTTCAGTGTCTGAGACAGCACAGTCTAGTTAATTTCTCAGTTAAAAACAGGGACTGGGCAAGGACAAAATTATCTCTTGTCCCATTTTCTTTTTGCAAGGCATTCTTTGGGACTGTGATAAATATGTGTCTACACTGTGTAGTTGATCTATATGCAAATTTGTATAATGGCCCTTCAGTTGATGGGCTGAATGTTAATCATGTGTAGCGTGTAACTCATAAAGCTGGAATTTAGTAACACAGTTATGACTGGATGCAATATCAGCAGGTCAGGAACTTCCCACTTGTCTCTCTGTCAGTTCAAATGACATTTAAAATAAGAGATGATAAGCAGTGTGTATGTGTGTGTGTGTGCGTGTGTGTGTGTGTGTGTGTGCATGTGTGTGTGATTTTTCCAAGTTCAAATAAAATGTCTGATTTCAAATAATTTCTAATAGCTGTCCAAGATGTTTGTTAACATTACAAACATTTTGAATTGGTCAATTCAAACCTTCTCTTTGTTGGAGGAGCTTTATTCAGATGGAGGAGTGATTTAGGAAAGAATTTGTGTTAAATACAAGTCAGTTTGTCCTCTGCTTACGTGCGCATCCACAAGAGAGGGTCGAAATAATCTCTTCAGGAAATTGAAGCCTGATGGTGATTTCTCCCCATCCTCTGTTTTGGATCTCACAGTGGGCCTACACTCAAGCAACCTGTGTCAGGTCCCCAGCTCCCTTTGAATAATGAGCATCACACAGGAGAGCTTCAGTTATCCAAAATAATAGCCTTTCTCTTTCCCGAAGTGGCTAGGTTTCATGGTGTGACTTCTGTTTGCCCATCAGTAGTATGTGCTGCTTGATCCTTGTCAGATCCTGGTTTAAATACTTTACATATGCCATACCTTAATAAGCATTATGAGTATGTTAAATGGAGAGTGTTGTTGCCCCTAACCAGAGAGAAAGGAACTGAGATATAAAGCAATCAATAATCCTTACAGGCACACGGGGAGAAAAAATGCTGAATGTTGAGTTTAAGTGGTTGATCTTTCAAGTCAATGTGCTTAGTTGTGCTGTGTTGGGCCTCACAGATGGAGCTCTAAGCTTCAGTGTTGGGGAGTGATAAAAAGTCATGCTGCCAATAAGAAATTGTAAGGTCTGAATGTGCTGGCTACTCACATCCAGTGACTGGTGCTGTACCTGCTCCTGCCTCAAGCTGTCATCATGGATGAAGTGGAAACTTTAAGGTTCTTAGGAAAATCAGTTGGTGTTTTGCTGGGGCAAACACGAGAAGGAATGTTACATTAAGGTGTTTACAGAAGAGAGGTTCTGCTAAAACAAGCATGTGAAAGGACATTGATAAAAGATTCTTTGCTAATGATACCCACGTATTGGTCTGCTGTAATGGTTTGTATGTGCTTGACCCAGGGACTGGCACTATTAGGAGGTGTGGCCTTGTTGGAGTAGGTGTTTCACTGTGGGTGTGGGCTTTAAGACCCTCATCCTAGCTGCCTGGAAGCCAGTATTCTGCTAGCAGCCTTCAAATGAAGATGCTGAACTCATAACTCCTAGATGCTGCCATGCTCACACCTTGATGATACTGGATTAAAGCTCAGAATCTGTAAGCCAACCCAATTAAATGTTGGCCTTTATAAGACTTGCTTTGGTCATGGTGTCTGTTCACAGCAGTAAAACCCTAATCAAGAGATCTGCCTTACTTTGTGTAGTTGAGCTACATTTGTCAGAACACCATAGAGAGAAATGCACCAAAAATCTTCTGGTGGTGTACTGCAGCTTGTTGCTGCTTCTGCAGACAAGAGCTGATTAGATGCACATACTGAGGCAAGAGTGGTACTAAGACAAGGCACGTGGAGGACACAAGATGCTTTGAGGTTTTAATGACTTGACAGACAGTGACAGAGACAGAGCTTAGCTTGCTGGTACACCTAGCTGTGCAACACTTGTGGGTCTTGAGTCTTCACTGATCTTCACTTAGCTTCCTTAAGAGAGGTACAGTGAAGAACTCCTGTTGGCTCATTCTGCTGGTTCCTCCTGCTACCTCCAGCTGAGACTGAAGCCTTGCTGTGTTTGCTAGATCGTGTCACTTCTGTTGCTATCAGGATCTACCAAACTGGACTGCTGCTATATCTATGAGGTGTTCGTGACTGGATTGAGCTGCTGCCACCTGCTAACCTGTGAACTGAACTGCTGATTTCCAGGCAACACAGACAGTGGTTGCTCCTAAGAACCTTTCTAAACAGGTCTACTACTCACCCCCACCCTTTCTTTTCCACTACCCCTAGTGGGTGGTAGATTACAAGGAAGGTGTTTAAGAACCATCATTAAAAATAGGATTAGAAGAAACTAAAATTACAATGGGCCTACTGATCTTTCAGTAAAAGCCAGAATTTAGAATGTTAAAAGCCTGTGCTCTACTCTACGATGCTACAACTAATTATAATGTTTTGAGTTTAACTTAAATTTTAACTCAATAGAAGCTGCTTATGGTTCACAAGACACTATTCTGTGGTGTGGGTTGAGAGGTGGTAACAGCATTGCAGCCCCAAGGCCAGCCTCTGAAGCTACACTTTGATTCATGTGCACATCTTATTACATTTTAGTAAGTCACACATTTCTTGTGCCTCAGTCGGAGAAGTAGAACTCATGAAATAAATGAAAATACATGTCTGCGATTACTGCAGGAAGAAAATGAATTAATATAAACTCCAGAATGAGGCCTAGCACATACAAGCATTATATTATCAAGCAGTGTTACATCTTACTGTTCTCCCTCCTAACATAAAAGCCAGCACTCATAGTGAACATAGAGTTGCTTCACACTGGCTGGAAACAATGCCTTGTATAGCCTCCAAGTGACTACCATTGAAAATATTTTCATTATATTCTACTTCAATTCATCAAAGGCAGGCAATAGAAATTACTTGCTTATACACAACAGATACAGTGAGAGTTAGAAATGTGCTCTAGTGGGAGCTCTTGTCAGCAAACAGTAGGCTCTGGGCTTGATCCTAGCACATGCAAAAGGAATAGATCAATTCCTTATGTATTTTCCCTGCTAATTGTGGTTGATATTTTAAATTTTTGGTTCTTTTTTTTTTTTTTTTTTTTTTTTTTTCTGGAGCTGGGGACCGAACCCAGGGCCTTGTGCTTCCTAAGCAAGCGCTCTACCACTGAGCTAAATCCCCAACCCCTGTGGTTGATATTTTAAACCATATTTTCTCTTAATCTTTTTCTGGACATAAAATTAAAAGAAGAGGGGTTGGGGATTTAGCTCAGTGGTAGAGCGCTTGCCTAGGAAGCGCAAGGCCCTGGGTTCGGTCCCCAGCTTCCAAAAAAAAAAAAATTAATAGAAGAAAAATCACCAGTCCATTCAAATGGCATTGGTGCACAGAGCACTCGATTCGACCGGAAGCCATGAAGGATACAGACAACTTCTGTTGGAAAGAAGAAGAAAAAAATCCATCAGTTTTGAAATCTGACATCTGCAGATTCATTTAGCATGTGTTCTGTGGAGATCACAGGAGGATGAAAAATTGGATCACATGAGATTCCACAGAGTCTTGCAGGGTCTTCAGTCTTTAGAGTGGTACCATGGTTGACATGCAGTTTCCTGAACCGGACCCTGGAGAGTCTTCTAGTCTAGGTGTCAACGGGGCCCAGATCTACCTGCTCATCATGTCCGTCATGGCCTGGACTTCAGCATCACTGGTCTAACACAGCAGTGTGGTCGATTAGACAAAGGGAGTCTCTCCTCCTGATACCTTAACCAACAAGTCTTGAGTCTCTTTGCAGACAAGACTATCGATTGATCCAATCTACAATTATAATTTGTTAGGCCTTAACTTGTGACATTACCCTGGCTAATATAGAAACACAGCCTTTAGAGAACACTTAGTGCTCAGACCCAAAACAGTAGTATCACAAGCCACTACTATTTCATATCTTTCTTTTCTCCCTCTTCTCCCCTCCTCCCCCCTTCTCCTGCTCTCCTGTCCTCTTCCCTCCCCTCCTCTCCCCTCCCCTCCCCTCCCGTCCCCTGCTCTCCTCTCCCCTGCTCTCCTCTCATCTCCTCTACTCTACTCTCCTCTTCTGTGCTGTCCTCCCCTCCCCTCCCCTGCTCTCCTCTCCCTTCCCTCCCTCCCCCTCTCTCTCCCTCCTCCTCCCCTCACTTCTTTCTCTTCTTTTCTCTTCTCTTTTCTTCTCTTCCTATCCTCTTCCTTCCCCTCCCTCCCTCCTCTCATCTCCTTTTACTCTACTCTACTCTTCTGTGCTGTCCTCCTCCCCTCTCCTCCTCTCCTCTCCTCCCCTCACTTCTTTCTCTTCTTTTTTTTTTTTATTATTAATTTGAGTATTTCTTATATACATTTCGAGTGTTATTCCCTTTCCCGGTTTCCGGGCAAACATCCCCCTCCCCCTCCCTTCCTTATGGGTGTTCCCTCCCAACCCTCCCCCATTGCTGCCCTCTCCCCAACAGTCTAGTTCACTGGGGGTTCAGTCTAGCAGGACCCAGGGCTTCCCCCCTTCCACTGGTGCTCTTACTAGGATATTCATTGCTACCTATGAGGTCAGAGTCCAGGGTCAGTCCATGTATAGTCTTTAGGTAGTGGCTTAGTCCCTGAAGCTCTGGTTGGTTGGCATTGCTGTACATATGGGGTCTTGAGCACCTTCAAGCTCTTCCAGTTCTTTCTCTGATTCCTTCAACGGAGGTCCTGTTCTCAGTTCAGTGGTTTCCTGCTGGCATATGCCTCTGTATTTGCTGTATTCTGGCTGTGTCTCTCAGGAGCGATCTGCATTCACATTTTGATCATCCGTCTTGAGTTTCATTTGTTCTAGGCATCTAGGGTAATTCAAGCATTTGGGTTAATAGCCATTTATCAATGAGTACATACCATGTATGTCTTTCTGTGATTGGGTTAGCTCACTCAGGATGATATTTTCCAGTTCCAACCATTTGCCTACGAATTTCATAAAGTCATTGTTTTTGATAGCTGAGTAATATTCCATTGTGTAGATGTACCACATTTTCTGTATCCATTCCTCTGTTGAAGGGCATCTGGGTTCTTTCCAGCTTCTGGCTATTATAAATAAGGCTGCGATGAACATAGTGGAGCACGTGTCTTTTTTATATGTTGGGGCATCTTTTGGGTATATGCCCAGGAGAGGTATAGCTGGATCCTCAGGCAGTTCAATGTCCAAATATTCTGAGGAACCTCCAGACTGATTTTTCCAGAATGGTTGTACCAGTCTGCAATCCCAACAACAATGGAGGAGCGTTCCT
>NC_046161.1:1607396-1640424 GCF_011064425.1 Rattus rattus
TTAGGGGACCCAGGGCTTCCTTACACTGGTGATCTTACTAGATATTCAATGCTACCTATGAGGTCAGAATTCAGGGTCAGTCCATGTATAGTCTTTAGGTAGTGGCTTAGTCACTGGAAGCTCTGGTTGCTTGGCATTGTTGTTCATATGGGGTCTCTAGCCCCTTCAAGCTCTTCCAGTTCTTTCTCTGATTCCTTCAACGAGAGTCCTATTCTCAGTTCAGTGGTTTGCCGCTGGCATTCGCCTCTGTATTTGTTGTATTCTGGCTGTGTCTCTCAGGAGAGATCTACATCCAGCTCCTGTCTGCCTACACTTCTTTGCTTTATCCATCTTGTCTAATTGGGTGGCTGTATATGTATGAGTCACATGTGGGGCAGGCTCTGAATGGGTGTTTCTTCTGTCTCTGTTTTAATCTTTGCCTCTCTCTTCCCTGCCAAGGGTATTCTTGTTCCCCTTTTAAAGAAGGAGTGAAGCGTTCACATTTTGATCATCCATCTTGAGTTTCATGTGTTCTAGGCATCTTGGGTAATTCAGGCATTTGGGCTAATAGCCACTTATCAATGAGTGCATACCATGTGTGTTTTTCTGTGATTGGGTTACCTCACTCAGGATGATATGTTCCAGTTCCAATCATTTGCCTATGAATTTCATAAAGGCATTGTTTTTGATAGCTGAGTAATATTCCATTGTGTAGATGTACCACATTTTCTGTATCCATTCCTCTGTTAGGGCATCTGGTTTCTTTCCAGCTTCTGGCTATTATAAATAAGGCTGCTATGAACATAGTGCAGCACGTGTCTTTTTTATATGTTGGGGCATCTTTTGGGTATATGCCCAGGAGAGGTATAGCTGGATCCTCAGGCATTTCAATGTCCAATTTTCTGAGGAACCTCCAGACTGATATCCAGAATGGTTGTACCAGTCTGGGAGTGCAGACTGGTTTGCCAGAATTTTATTGAGTATTTTTGCATTGATATTCATAAGGGAAATTGGTCTGAAGTTCTCTTTTTTTGTTGGGTCTTTGTGTGGTTTAGGTATAAGAGTAATTGTGGCTTCATAGAAGGAATTCGGTAGTGCCCCATATGTTTCAATTTTGTGGAATAGTTTGGAAAGTATTGGTATGAGGTCTTCTATGAAGGTCTGATACAAATCTGCACTGAACCCAACTGGACATGGTCTCTTTTTGGTTGGGAGACCTTTAATGACTGCTTCTATTTCGTTAAGAGTTATGAGGTTCATTTAATGGTTTGTCTGTACCTGATTTAACTTCGGTACCTGGTATCTGTCTAGGAAATTTTCAATTTCCTCCAGATTTTCAAGTTTTGTTGAATAAATGCTTTTGTAGTATGATCTGATGATTTTTTTGAATTTCCTCTGATTCTGTAGTTATGTCTCCCTTTTCATTTCTGATTTTGTTAATTTGGATACACTCTCTGTGTCCTCTCATTAGTCTGGCTAAGGGTTTATCTATCTTGTTGATTTCCTCAGAGAACCAACTTTTGGTTCTGTTGATTCATTCTATGGTCCTTCTTGTTTCTACTTTGTTGATTGCAGCTCTGAATTTGATTATTTCTTGCGTTCTACTACTCCTGGGTGTATTTGCTTCTTTTTGTTCTAGAGCTTTTAGGTGTGCTGTCAAGCTAGTGACATATGCTCTCTCCCGTTTCTTTCTGCAGGGACTCATTGCTATGAGTTTTCCTCTTAGCATAGGTTTCATTGTGTCCTATAAGTGTGGGAATGTTGTTCCTTCATTTTCATTAAATTCTAAGAAGTCTTTAATTTATTTATTTCTTCACTGAACAGGTTATCATTGAGTAGAGCATTGTTCAACTTCCATGTATATGTGGGCGTTCTTCCCTTATTTTTATAAAAGACCAGCTTTAGCCCATGGTGGTCTGATAGAAATCATCGGATTATTTTTATCATTCTATATCTATTGAGGCCTGTTTTATGACCAATTATATCGTCAATTTTGGAGAAAGTACCATGAGGTGATGAGAGCAATGTATATCTTTTTGCTTTAGGATAGAATGTTCTAGAAATATCTGTTAAGTCCATTTCGTTCATGACTTCGCTTAGTCTGTATATTTCTCTGTTTATTTTCTGTTTCCATGATCTGTCCATTGATGAGAATGGACTGTTGAAATCTCCTACTATTATTGTGTGAGGAGCAATGTGTGCTTTGAGCTTTAGTAAGGTTTCTTTTATGTGTATAGGTGTCCTTGTATTTGGAGCATATATATTTAGGATTGAGAGTTCATCTTGGTGGATTTTTCCTTTGATGAATATGAAGTGTCCTTCCTTATCTTTTTTGATGAATTTTAGTTGAAAACTGATTTTATTCAATATTAGAATGGCTACTCCAGCTTGCTCTTCCGACCATTTGGTTGTAAAATTGTTTTCCAGCTTTCACTCTGAGATAGTGTCTGTCTTTGTCTTTGAGGTGTGTTTCCTGTAGGCAGCAGAATGCAGGGTCCTCATTGCATATCCAGTTTTTTAATCTATGTCTTTTTATTGAGGAGTTGAGACCATTGATGTTGAGAGATATTAAGTAATAGGTATTATTGCTTCCTGTTATATTCATATTTGGATGTTAGATTCATATTTGTATGCTTTTCTTGTCTTTGTTTTGTTGCCAAGACTATTAGTTTCTTGTTTTTTCTAGGGTGTAGCTTGACTCCTTATGTTGGGCTTTACCATTTATTACCCTTTGTAGCACTGGATTCGTAGAAAGATATTGTGTAAATGTGGTTTTGTTATGGAATATCTTGGTTTCTCCATCTATGTTAATTGAGAGTTTTGCAGGATACAGTAGCCTGGGCTGGCATTTGTGTTCTCTTAGGGTCTGTATGACATCTGTCCAGGATCTTCTGGCCTTCATAGTTTCTGGCGAGAAGTCTGGTGTGATTCTGATAGGTCTACCTTTATATGTTACTTGACCTCTTTCCCTTACTGCTTTTAATATTCTTTCTTTATTTTGTGCGTTTGGTGTTTTGACTATTATGTGACGGGAGGTGTTTCTTTTCTCGTCCAATCTATTTGTAGTTCTGTAGGCTTCTTGTATGTTTATGGGCATTTCTTTCTTTAGGTTAGGGAAGTTTTGTTCTATGATTTTGTTGAAGATAGTTACTGGTCCTTAGAACTGGGAGTCTTCACCCTCTTCTATACCTATTATCTTTAGGTTTGATCTTTTCATTGAGTCCTGTATTTCCTGTATGTTTTGGACCAGTAGATTTTTCCATTTTACATTATCTTTCACAGCTGTTTCAGTGATTTCTATGGAATCTTCTGCTCCTGAGATTCTCTCTTCTATCTCTTGTATTCTGTTCGTGATGCTTGTATCTACCGTTCCTTGTCTCTTCCTTTGGTTTTCTACATCCAGGGTTGTTTTCCTGTATTGTTTCTTTATTGCTTCTATTTCCATTTTTAATTCCTTCAACTGTTTGATTGTGTTTTTCTGCAATTCTTTCAGGGATTTTTGTGATTCCTCTCTATAGGCTTCTACTTGTTTATTTATGTTTTCCTGCATTTCTCCAAGGGAATTCTTCATGTCTTTCTTGAAGTTCTCCTGCACCGTGATCAAATATGATTTTGAATCTATATCTTGTTTTTCTGGTGTGTTTGGATGTTCACTGTTTGCTTTGGTGGGAGAATTGGGCTCTGATGATGCCATGTATTCTTGGTTTCTGTTGCTTGGGTTCCTGCGCTTGCCTCTCGCCATCAGATTATCTCTAGTGTTACTTTGTTCTGCTATTTTTGACTGTTGCTAGACCGTCCCATAGGCCTGTGTGTCAGGAGTGCATTAGACCTGTTTTCCTGTTTTCTTTCAGCCAGTTATTGGACCAGAGTGTTCTGCTTTCAGGTGTGTAGTCTTTCCTGTCTACTGGTCTTCAGCTCTTCCTGTGTGCCTGTGTCCTGAGTCCACCAGGCAGGTTGCTTGGAGCAGAAAAGTTGGTCTTACCTGTGGTCCTGAGGCTCAAGTTTGCTCGTGGGGGGGTTGCTTTTGAGCTCTCCGTGAGGGCACCAACCAGGAGAGCCTGTGCTGCCTTTTCCTGGAGCCCTCGTGCTCCAGGGTCCCAGATGTTGTTAGGTATTTCCTTCTGGAGTCAGAAATGTAGACAGAGTGTAGTCTCTTCTGGCTTCCCAGGCGTGTCTGCCCCTCTGAAGGTTTAGCTCTCCCTCCCACAGGATTTGGGTGCAGGGAGTGTTTGATTGGATCCCTTCAGATTCAGGTGGTGTCTGGATCGCAAGGGACTTTCTGCTCAAGTGTCCCTACCTTCAGGTTTCCAGAGGCCCTATACAGTTTCTTCTTGGGCCAGGAATGTGGGCAGCGGTGGACAGTATTGGTGGTCTCTCCAGATCTGCAGTCTCAGGAGTGCCCACCTGTCCGGGTGGTGAGCTCTCTCTCCCAAGGGGTTGGGAGCAAGGAATGTGGGCTAGGATCAGGGAGGTTCCAGGCTCCAGCTAAAAACCAGAAGTGTCCAGTCCCAGAGGAATTTTGCTCCTGTGTGTCCTGAGTCCACCATGCAGGTCCCTTAGAGCAGAAAAATTTGTCTTACCTGTGGTCCTGCGGCTCAAGTTGCTCATGGGGGTCTGCTTTTGAGCTCTCCGTGAGGGCAGCAAGTTTAAATTTTCTTTGACCATTGTTTCAATATCTATCTTCTATCTCTTGTATTCTATTGATGATGCTTATGTCTGTAATTTCTGGCATCATTCCAAGGTTCTACATTTCCAGGGTTGCCTCTACTTTTTATTGTTTCTACTTCTACTTTTAGGTCTTGGACTGCTTTGTTCAACTCTTTTACTTGTTTTATTGTGTTTTCTTGAATTTCTTTAAGGGGTTTATTTGCTTCTTCTTTAGATACTTCTTTTTTATCTGTGTTTTCCTACAGTTATTTCAATGAGTTATATATATGTCCATAAAGGACTCTATTATTTTCATGAGATCAGATTTTAGGTTAGTTTCTTGGTTGTTAAGTGTGTTGTTATATCCAGTGCTTGCTGTGAGTTCTGATGATGCCAAAGTATATTGGCTTCTGATTACGATCTTGTGCTTGCCTTTCACCATCTGCTTATATATATGGTGTTAACTGTTTTGGGTATCTCTGTCTGGAGTATTCATCCTGTGTCCGTTCGTTGCTGCAGGTCTCCTGGGACTCTTGTGGCCCTGGCTGTAGTAAAGCTCCTGTGAGTCCTTCAGACTGTAGTGTCTTTGGAATGGCAGACAAGCTGCTGACCTGCTGGCTTGGTTACAGCAGATCTCCTGGGAGGCCGTCAGACTGTGGTGTCTTTAGAGGAGCAGTCAAGCTGGTAGGCAGAATGTGCAGGCAGGAAATCTGATTTTTCATACCCCAGCAGGCATGTTACCAGTAATTCCTCAGCTAGTCATGCAGTTCCTTGACCTTCTCTACCATAAATTTTAGGATTTGTGTAGCTTAATCCTGTGTAGATCTTGTATATAAGCTGAAAACGTTTGGAAAAAAATTATTTCTGCAACTGTCCTTTTAAACTAAATGTATTATTTTATCTCAATTCCCCTTACTCGTCCCATAAAAAAAGTAAGCGGATTTATTTAAAAAAGAAGAGAAACACTTTATACTGCCTTTGGCAAGTTCTGGAGACATTCCTCTGTAGATTCAAGCTTACATAATTTGTATCATAAAAATGGTACAAACTTCTATAAATGATTGGTCACAAACCTTCCATTTATGAAATAAGGTTAAATAGCTTCCCCAGGTCACTTTACTCCCACTTACTTTACCTTGTGTTGCAGTGATTTATGTACAGAGCTTAGTTGTCTTAAACAGCATAACATCGATAATAAAATTACTCTTAATAATATTATATATTAGTAAATGTTAGTGTTAATACAATAGTAACTACTAGATTCAACATTTTCTTAAGCTAAGGTACTTTCTGTTGTTAACGATCTCTTATTTCTGATAACTATTTTATCATAATCATATATAATAAATATGAGGAGAGAGAGGTGTTTTGGATTTTAGATGTTTCAGTTCTGAATACATACATAAAAGACAGGACCAGACTATGCCCTGTGGGCTGCATGCCGTTCAAGATTGCTGTGTGTGTAGGTCAACACAAAAAGTATATTTATTTAACACATTATGAGATCCGTTTTTGCCAATATAGATGTCTGTTCTCTGCCATTTCCCAGAAAAATAGAAGACTGCTCCATGGACAGCATCTGTCTGCCTCCAACCCAGGGAGTCCTGGTTTTAATAGTCATGGATAATGCAAAGGAGTTTGGAGAATTCCCTTCCTTCCTTCTTTCCTTCCTTCCTTCCTTCCTTTCTTCCTTTCTTTGTATTAAAGTACAAGATACCAGAAAATCTTTTATATCTTAAATCACATATTTTAGCTGCTTTTATTTTTGAGTCTGATTTTGCTCTTTTGCTCTCTAGCTTGAGTACTCCAACTTCTCACTTTCAATTTGCTTGAACTTTGACTATTTAATGATATAAGTTGCAAACTAACAAAACATATCTTCAAATTTTCTTCAAATATTAAAACTTTAGTATTTGAAATCAAATTTTACCCTTAGGTCTAAAATTTCAGTTTGTTTTTTTTCTTTAATTAATCATTTTATTCTTTTACATTTCAAATTATTCCTCTCTCCCTAGTTATCCCTCATCAAACCCTACATCCCATCCCTTCTCCCGTTCCCCTTTGCTTTTATGAGGGTACTCATTTACCCACTCACCTACTCCTGCCTCACCACTTTAGCATTCCCCTATATGGAGGCATCAAGCCTCCAAAGAACCAAGGGCCTCCCCTCCCATTGATGGCAGATAAGGATATCATCTGCATGTGTATCAGGAGCCATATCTCCCTTCATGTACACTTTTTAGTTAGTGGTTTTTTCCTGGCAGCTCGGGGTGGTCCAGTTAGTTGACACTGTTCTTCATATAGGGTCACAATTCCCTTCAGCTCTTTCAATCGTTCCCTTAGCTCTTCCATTGGGGTCCCAGGGCCCAGTCTGATGGTTGCCTGTGAGTATCTGCATAGGTATTGGACAGGTGCTGGTTGAACCTCTCAGGGAAAAGCCATACCAGGCTCCTGACAGCAAGTGCTTCCTGGCATCATCAATAGTGTGCGGGTTTGGTGTCTCAGATGGGCTGGATCCCTGGGGGTTGGGGGGTCTTGAGATGACGTTTCTCTCTGTCACTTTGGACAGGAACTTTCTGGGTTAAAATTTTTGAGATACATGAGTAGCCCCATCCCTCAACTGGGTGCCATGCCCATTTACTAGAGGTGATCTCTACAGGTTCTCACTCTGGGACTTTCTAGTGGCTACCCCTAGTTCCCCATGCCCCACTGCTACATTTTTCTTTTCAACTTATTGACCCTCAGTTTGTATAATGACTTTTTAATCATATTTCTAAGTCTATTTCTATTCACAAATTATTTTAGGCACCAAGTCTTGGGTGGGTTACAATTCCTTAAGTAAAAACTTAAGAAAAATCTAATTCCACATATAAAATAATATATAAATATAGGAGATGCTAACCAACAATATAAAATGTCATAAAAAATGTAAAGAGCACAACCTTAAGTGTTTGATAATTTACTTTTGTAGGAGAATGTAGAATATGGTTTAAAAACATGCTTTGAGGTTTTTGTGTTTTGTTTTAAATAGCCAGAGGACATTACATCTCTTAAATATGAGAGAGATGTTTGTCCTAGGGTAGAATCTGTATATTGGTAATTTTTTTTTTTTTGCTTCTCTAGCTAATGTTACTGAGCAGCCTGAGAAAATTACTTTTGAGAGAACTACTTAACTGTAGTTCAAAAGGTGTCGATTAAATATAAGATCAGGAGATGTAACTCTAAGTGGAGAATATAGCATACCAATGGCATGGATTTGTTAATATTATTTATGTATATGACTTTTTTTCCTCCTTGACTTGTTAATTGAAAGACAACTTGAAGAATGGAGCAGTAACATAGACTAATTTGTAAGAACCATAGACAGAAAGATTTCTATGATCGTAGGAGGAATGCACTGTTTTTCATGCTGTTCCACAGCTAATCATCAGAATATAATGAGCTCCATTCACTCTAATCCTATCATATCCATTTGTAAAGAAAATTATTCCCTCTTTAGTGTGGCAAGAAATTAAGTAAAACATAGTTTATTGAAAATATGTTTGATATAGTAATGAGATTAAAAGAGATCAACAAAAATTATAATCTGTGTTTCACTGTGCTTTGAATACAGGCTTCTGTAAACACTGGTTATCAGACACAAGAAACATGCCTTAAATAAACTGAAAGAATAATAATTAGGGACCATGAGTCACAGAGAATTGTCAAAGGCAGAAAATTAGCTTTTTCAGAGCTTCTGATCACAGTAACATTTCAACTTTGATACCCATGAAGAATAACAAATTGAAGATGAACATGAATAAATATTGATAACCCATATATACTATTGGATTTGTCAGACATGATATGTCTTTGAGACCTGTATATAATCCTAATCTAAATGTACATGCAATATGAAAGCAAATTTTTGAAGTTGTTGCTGTTCTTCTATTACATTTTGAGAAATGATATAAGCAACATCCCACATAGCATGAGTTTCATTTTTATACCTGCTGTAAAATGAAAACCTAAATTGGCACTTGAGGCTAAACATGTTTATATCCATGGATTTCACAACACAATGATAGCTAACAATGATAGCTAAGTCTAAAATATAAAATGCTGCTTTTATTTACTGTGTTTGCCAACACAGTTTGGGAGTTCTTTTTAAGGAGGTGATCTCCTTAGGAGTACCTTCCCATGCCAGAGGACCATGGATGCCATGTGTCTTATTCATATTTCTGCTGAACATTTGTCTACATAATTGTGTAAACTTTGGTAGCAGAAGCTGGACAGAATCTACAGTCTGTTTATGTGTCAGTATCATTTGTTATAGCATTATACATCAATATAATTGTATGTATCCAGCTCTGTTTTTTTATTTACTCATCACTATTGGTGGATGGCTTCCAGTAATATAATTCTGCTGATAGAATATGTTTTCCTTTTAATCTTTGAAAAATGATGTCCTAATTTCTTTTGGGTTCCATGAATTAAGATTAAAAATATGTGATAATTTAAGTTGCTATTGCCTATAAGAAGTGTTTCAGTTTTCTTTGTCTAATTTCAGGAGTTGTTTGTATTTAGTCTTCAAAAATCTCAATTTTGCTGAGTCCTGTGGTATATATACATATATTAACATATTTAAGATCTATTTATGTTGTTGAACCTCATTTTTAGGACTTTCATTACATTTTCTACCTTTTTAAGCTATCATTTCACCTAATTCAATTTTCATTTTACCCTTTTATGTGGACAGCCAAGTCTTTAAATGTATAAATTTATATATATATATATATATATATATATATATATATATATATATATATATATATATATGCATGCATGCACACTTTGTATTGTCCTGTTCTAGAAAGGTTTTCTTCTTAAACAAAGGTTTTCTCTCAGTTCTTTAAACTGTGAATCCTGTCATCTCCATTCTATTTTTGGTCACTCCCTGGGAGTTTTCTATTTATAGTACTCCAATGTTTTCCATTCTATAATTTCAATTTGATTAAATTGTATCTTTTATTACTTTACTGAGATTTTCTGGACATATTAAAATTTGTTTTTAAAACATTTTTTATTTGCCCACAGAAGCATGTTACTGTTGTCTTTAAAATTCTTTGTAGAAATATTTAATTTTTTTAGGTTTTTTTTCCTATGTGTATACATCATGTATACCATGTGTGATTCTAGTGTCTGCAGCAGTCTGAAGATGATGTCAGATCCTTAAGATCTTGAGTGACAGGACATTATAAGCAATCATGTGGATGCTAGGAAATATATCTGTCCTCTGCAATAACAGCAAGTATTCATAACAGCTGAGCTCTCTCAACAGCTCCAATTTAAAAAATCTCTTTTTTCATTGAAAATAGATTCTTCTCTAATACAATACATCCCAAATAGAGTTGGCCCTCCCTCAACTCTTCCCAGATACTTCCCACCTCCCCTCTCCTTCAGATCCACTCCCTCTTCATTTTCATTCTGAAAGGAGCTGGCCTCCAAGAGACAACAACCAAGCATAACAAAACAAGATATAATAAGACAAGACAAATGCCTTCATGTGGAGATTGGATAAGACATTCTAAGAGGAAGAAAAGAGTCTCAACAGCAGGCAAAAGAATCAGAGACATACTCACTCCTTCTGAATTTCTTCACATTAATTATACTTAAAATTATAATTGTTCCCCTGTCAGTCTGTGTTTCCAACTTAGTGCTCAAAGCCAAGAGACAAACATGCTGCTGTGTGGAGGCAAAATGTAGTCTAGAATAGGAATCCCAGGACATATATCTCCAGATGAGACACAGTTGGGGGCGGGGGAGGCTGGAATAGATTTTCTCAAATTTTTGTGCACCCAGTTGCCACTGTGAACCTCCAAGGAAGAGTTGAGAATGGGGCAGAGGGCCTGCTATGAGCCAAAGTGGGTGTGTGGAGGGGACCCGTGCTTATCTCTGAGTGGGTGCCAGGAGTGACGAGAGGCTTCTATGGGAGACTTAAGTGCAGATTTGTGTGATGAAGACCTACTCCCTCCCCACCACCTCACAGTCCTTGATGAAGGAGACAGTCCTTGCTTGGCCAAACTATTTTATTCACAGTGGATGGAGATGCATATCCATACTCAGCATGAACCAGAGACTAAATACCTTTTGCTGGAAGAGATGTCCAGGATGGGACGCTCACTGGCTAAATATTTGAGACTTATCTAGATACCTCATAAGTATAGAGAACTTTAGGTTCTGTAGTATGTGACTGGTTGTTATGATCCTCTTAGTGGAGTGTCCCTTGCTCCAGGACAGGAAGCAAGTGAGGAACTAGCTCGACCTCCTGCCATTCTCAAATACGAGATGTATCGATGTTCTGAACTTCCGACTACCTAACTAGTTCTTCTGACTGGTAGAAGGGTCTATTGCCCCTTCTCTCTTTCCCCAACTATTAAGCTTTCTCAGTGTTGTGCATTGCTAAAACCAGACCTAAGTAACCAACCAAAGATTACACATGGGGGACCAGTGGCTCCAGCTGTATATGTAGCAGTGGATGGTATTATCTGGCATCAATAAGAGAAAAAGCCCTTGGTCCTGTGAAGGCTCATTTAAAGATATGATTTACTTGATGGAACTGAACTAAAATTCTAATTTAATGACTTTTAATCTATAATTATAAATCAATATCAAATAATACCTATTTATGTTTTCTATTTTCTGAAATTTTATAGATTTTATAAAGTTTTTATTTTTGTTATGTCTATTTTCTCATGAATCTCTAATATTATTGAGTATTTAAAATTTTTATATTTGAGACAGTTTTCTATGACTCTGCTTATTCTGTAAAAGAAATGAGGCTTGGAGAGAATTTTTTTCGTTACAAAATTTGAAAATTCAAATAGTTTAAGAACTTATACTTAACAAAATTATTTAGGAATAGCAATTTGTATTGTTTTCCAACTGGAGAAATATATTTACGACAGTGACCCAAATGTTCCGAATTTGCTCATTAATTAAATAAGAGAAGAGTTCACAACAAAAATTATTTTTTAAAGGAATCTATTTGTTTCAGTTTTTCTCTCCCATGTAACTGTCCTATAATATAGATAGTGAATATTTTTCCCAAAGTCTGTAGAAATTTAGAGATTTCAAAAAAATTAACAATTAGCCACTTGTGTGTGTGGATATATATATATATATATTCTTTGAGAATTTTGTACAGTTTGTTTTGGTCATATTTTCTGCCAAGTCTTCCTAGGGTTACAGGTGATTCACCCAGGATCCTTTTTATATTAAAAAACTATTTTATACTTTGTCTTATATATTTAGTGACATATATTATTTGTGTAAACACATGGACTGATCATAGTACAAAGTTTTTCTTTTCAAAGAGAAGTCTTAAAATAAAAGACAGTGAACAAAAGAGGGGGGATCACTTATTATAGAGAATATGAACATTGATACCTAGGATGTAAAAGGAAAGAAAAATGAAGAGAAAAAATGGAGAAAAATGGACAGAGAAGTAATGCCTTGAAGAAAAATGACAGTAGGAAGAACCAGGCCAAAGAAAAGAGAAGAATAAAATGTATATTAATCCAAAAAACAAAGGGGAGGAAAAAAGAAAATTAAGATGAGAAAGAACAAGGAAAATAATTGGAAGGAAAGGGTAGGATAGACAGAATAAGTGAAGAAGGAAGATAGAGATAAAGGGGAGTGATTCAAAGCTTTTTTTTTTTGTTTTTGTTTGTTTGTTTTGAATATTTCTTTATTTGCATTTCAACCCTTTCCCGGTCTCCTGTCCATAAGCCCCGCTATCCCCTCCCCCTCCCCTTTTTCAATAAGGGTGTTCCTCTCCCCATCCACACCCGTTAACGCCCCCCATGACAATCCCTTACACTGGGGATCCAACCTTGGCTGGACCAAGGGCTTTTCCTTCCATTGGTGACCAGAAAGGCCATCCTCTGCTACATATGCAGTTGGAGCTATGGGTCAGTCCATGTATAGTCTTTGGGTACTGGTTTAATCCCTGGAAGCTCTAGTTGGTTTGAATTGTTTTCCTTATGGGGTTGCAAGCCCCTTCAGCTCTTTCAGTCCTTTCTTTAGTTCCTCCAATTCTCAGTTCAATGGTTTGCTGCTAGCATTTGCCTCGATATTTGACATGTTCTGGCTGTGTCTCTCAGGAGACATTTATTTCAGGTTCCTGTCTTAGCTTCATCAATCTTATCTAGTTTTGGTGGCGATATATATATATATATATATATATATATATATATATATATATATATATATATATATATATGTGTGTGTGTGTGTGTGTGTGTGTGTGTGTGTGTGTGTGTGTGTGTGTGTGTGTGTATGGGCCACATGTGGGGCAGGCTCTGAAAGGCCATTCCTTCAGTATCTGCTCTAAACTTTGCCTCCATCTACTCTACTATGCATATTTTTGTTTCCCCTTTTAAGAAGCAGTGAAGCATCTGCATTTTGGTCATTCTTCTTGAGCTTCGTATGGTCAGGGGATTGCATCTTGGGTTACTAGAGCATTTGGGCTAACATCCACTTATAAGGGAGTGCATAGCATGTGTGTTTTCCTGTGATTGGGTTTCCTCACTCAGGATGATATTTTCTAGTTCATTCCATTTGCCTATGACTTTCATGAAGTCGTTGTGTTTGATAGTTGAGTAGTACTCCATTGTGTAGATGTACCACATTTTCTGTATCCATTCCTCTGTTGAAGGGCATCTGGGTTCCTTCCAGCTTCTGGCTATTATAAGTAAGGCTGCTATGTACACATTGGAGCATGTGTTTTGTTAAGTTTTAAGTAAATAGTCAATATAATATATAGCCAATATAATATTTTTCTTTCATTGATGATAGATTCTTTTTTTCCTACAATGTATCCTGAATATAATTTCACTTTCCTCTACTCTTCTTAGTCCTTTCTTACCTTCTTCCTTCCATATCTGTTCCTGTTCTCTCTCTAATTGGAAAAAAAACTGGATTCTGAGAGATAACAATGAAAATATAACAAGATAAAATATATTAAGGCAGAAAAAAAAAGACAAAGGAAAAGCTATCTATTGAAGTAATCAACAGGAGCCAAAATGTCCCAGTAGCAGGAAGAAGATATACATTTTTTAAATTGTGAATATAAATTATATGAATATTTCTTTTCTCCCCTTACTATCCCTGAATAAGAAAATATATTATATTAACAATACTTTTGTCATAAAATGAACATCAAGAATGTGTGCAACAATCTGGAAATTCTATATAAGACAATGATTTTAAATATGGCCTGTCATCTGAGAACTCAACTTATGTGTGGAACTGGGAATGGCTTCTCATCACATTACTATCTACCTTATATAGTTTGGATCCCTTAAAGTACTATAAAAAGTTTATAAAAGTGTTACTTTATTTATTTATCTTTATTACCTAGAGTAGCATTAGTAAATAAAAGCATTCAGTATCTGCTCCAGGCTGAGACAGAAGATTGAATGAAATCATGAAACCCTGAAATACAGCGGAAGTTGTAGAGCAAGAACTTAGAGCTCATTGCTTTAAACCTATAATATCAAGCCTCTGTTAAGTTTATTTTCCCTGAGACTGTTGTCAATGGTGAATATTTTAGTCTGTAGAAGGATAAAGTAGCCTGTGGCTTTTTATAGATAATAATGGAGAATAAATGTATGAGGTACATTCTATGTGGGAATGGATGGTGACATTGCAGCCTCAGACTTGATCAACACTTGGTCCTCTTTACCTTCCCCCACCCCCAGGTTCTTACAACTTTCTTTCCAACCAATTGTACTGCAGCATATTGGTCTAACCCAAATAACTCTACTAGAAAAGTCATGCCCAATGGCAATACTCTGCCACTCTGCTGTTTTCAGTAGGATTCCAAGGTGAGGTAGCAGAATCCTGGTTTCAGTATTCTTTTTCCATTAAATGCCAATTTCCTGATGTCTGTGAAAAGTCACAAAAGGGAAGGATGACATTATTTTACTTGTCCCAACACTCTACTTTCTTACCTGACTTTAGTGATATTCTAATTTGGTGTCTGTGGGGTATGTTTTTCTTTATGCATATGCACTTTCTACTAATGATGGTCTAATGACAGACTCTTGGTTTAAATTCTTTACATTTCAGCTTACTGAACTGTCTATTATTCTTGTCATCATGTTAACTGTTACTTTTTCCAGGTGCTGTGTAGCTTGTTCCTAACACTAAATAGTTTTTATGATTCACCCTATGCTCCCAAATTTAGTTTTTAAAGGAGTTTTATTTTAATGACAGTTAAGTACATGTATTTTGCAAATTAATTTATCCTGATTTTATTTCTAAGCTTAAGTGGTTTGAGTTGGTTCATAGACCAGCTCAACAATATACCTGAGAATAATTCCATCTTGAATAAAAATTGTTTTTCTCTTTCATTTTCTCAATGTTCTCATTTTATATTTCATCATTGTCTTTACATGAGATGCAAAACAGTAATTTCTATTCAGAACCATGAAGCTTATAATGGCTTTGAAACTGTTGAATATTTCCTAGTGTGAAAACAACAATTCATAAGTTAAGAAAACAATTTTGTTTCTCTTATCCATTAGGTTTTTTTTTCCAGCCTGCTTTTAGGAGGATTGATCAAATTTTCATGTCCATTTCACAGGTGATGGAAATCAAAGGACAAATGATCCATGTCCCAGAATCAAATGCCATTTTGTTTTTGGGATCTCCATGTGTGGACAAGTTGGATGAACTCATAGGCCGAGGACTGCATCTCTCAGACATCCCTATTCATGATGCCACTCGAGATGTCATTTTAGTTGGAGAGCAAGCAAAGGCCCAGGATGGCTTGAAAAAGAGGATGGATAAATTAAAAGCCACCTTAGAAAAAACTCACCAGGCCCTGGAAGAAGAGAAAAAGAAGACAGTGGATCTGCTGTATTCCATTTTCCCTGGTGATGTAGCCCAGCAGTTGTGGCAAGGACAGCAAGTACAGGCCAGAAAGTTTGATGATGTCACTATGCTCTTCTCTGACATTGTGGGCTTCACAGCCATATGTGCCCAGTGTACTCCCATGCAGGTGATCAGCATGCTCAATGAACTTTACACGAGATTTGATCACCAGTGTGGCTTTTTGGATATTTACAAGGTAATGGAGATGAGATGCTTAAATATATGTACTTTAATAACAAATTCTCAATTCACAAGAAAGCACACTAATTTGAATTTGATAATGAATTTTATATATATGTATATTATATATACATTATACATGTAATACTTGATATATACATGTGTAGAGATAGATAAGTATATCCACACATCTTTCTAATATCTTATCAAAAGTTCATTATTTCATCTTAAAATATTGACTTCAGCAACACTGATTCTGCAGTTTAAGAAAAATAGTTCTGTACAAATACTTCTTTTTATTCAAAATTATTAAATTAAACTTGCAAAACTAAGAAAATTTCAAAATTCAATTGGTTTTTGCTTAGGGAATGAGACTATAATATAGACTACAAATCTTTATTTTTAATGGATAAATGGAAATAACAAGTGATATTAAAATATGGTTTATATTATTTACCTTTGAGTAATCAGCTTTTCACAATGGCAATGAAGTGGGATCCTTTAATTCTAAAAGAATATATGTAAGCATTCTCACCCTTTCCTGCATGGTCAATAGTTCTCAGTCAGTACCTTAATATTCTTTGCTTTGAAATAGGAGTAAATCACAAGTGTGTAAGAACTACCACTTATTTTTTGGTTTTGAAAAACTCTGTATTAAATTCTTGTTAAAGTTGCAGCCGTACTTCCAGGTCAACTTCCTACCTACCTAATAAATTAACAGTTTGCAAGGACTTTTACATAGATTACATAATGTCAAAGTCCTTGGATTTTTGCATGAAGGTCAGCAAGGATATGTAATTTAAACAAATGGTGGATGGCAGGGTTTTAATGTACTCATAGAAAATTGAGCAGCTGTTCTTTTTCATGGTCTAAGCCACATGTAAACAGATTTGGTTAGAACTTATGTGCTTTTTTCCCCTCAGAGTATGATTCATTAGATATTCATATTAAAATAGGTTTCCCTGAGAAAAGGAGACTATATAGAATAATTATTTAGAACATACATTAGATACTCACTTAATGTCTCAGTTGTAAGGGTTTGTGTGGAATATGGCTAAGAAATAGGCCTTGTTATATAAAATAAGAGGTTTTACAAATTACCTTTAACCTCTCTGTAATTTATTGCTGCGTAATTTGTAATAAAAGTAGACCAGTGTCTGGTTCTAAGCTAAAGGAGCACTCTAATCATATTGCTCTTATGCACTGACATTTCCCGAAAGAGAAGAAATCAGAACAAGTTTGCCTGAACTTTCTTCCTACACACTATTGGGATAATTAGTCTTACTGTTTAAGTCACTGAATGTCAGCGTTAGCCTCCTCAAGCTTGCATATTTTAAATTCTAATAGTATATAAATAGGTGGAAAAGATAGATAAATAGATTCACTTTGTCCAGACCATAATTTAAATAAGATCTATTTCAGGCTTTGAAAAGCAGAAATGTGATGCCTTCCAGTGTTAGCTAAGCAGTTCCAAAGCTTAAAAATATAATGAGCTTTCATAGACATCTTGGAAAATAAATCTGTGAAAATATGATGTGATATTAATATTTTCTTGTATGTTATTAAACCTAGGACACATTTCTCTAGGCATGAATAATTACCAGCAAGTTTAAGCTTACAAAATGGTTTTCTTGATGTAATCTTTAACTGCACTTTCCACCTCTCCTTTATGTGTGTATATATTTTCAAAATTAAACAAAAATAATACAAATAGCAAATATTTTCAAGCAAACTTTCATCTCAAATTTAAGTCATGATGTATGAACTTATACAACTCCAGGGCTATTTTTTTTTAATATAATCAATGCTAGGGATATGTGGATTTGCAGGAGGTAGATGGGAGTGTTTTAGCTGTTCAGTTTGGTTAAAAAGAATTGCATTTTTGTCAATCCAGACACAATATGTGCTGATGCTATGAGGATGATGAGGATAGAGAAAAGCAAAGACAGAGCTAAGATGGCTAAGAAGAAGAGTGCTTGTTGCTAAATCATGAGGACCTGATCCAGTTTTTCAGCACCCCCACAATATCCAGGCAGAGTGCAGTGCACTTTAACCCTAGTGCTGGAAGAGCAGAGACAGGTGAACCCTGATGGCCTGTTTTGTTGGCATAGAGAGACCTTCTAAAGCAGGAAGCTCTAAGTTCAGTGAGAGAGTCTTTCTCAAAATATTTTGGCAGAGAATGACAAAAGAAGATGCTTGAAGTTAACATCTGACATTCATAAGTACATGTGCATGCAAATGAATGCACACGTGTACGCACACAGACACACACAGAGATACACACACACACACACACACATTATTTTTAAAGGGATATGGAAAGGAATAGGATAAGCAAGTACATTGTGAGAAACAAATGAGAAAGAATATATAACTAAGCAATTCTTAGTTTTACCTTCCTACTTTCTATCACAAAATCTTTCATGTTTATTTTTAAGCATATTTCCACTATGCTGTTTTATACTTTATAATAATTACTATTATGTGCTGTGAACTGTTGGACATTTATAGCATAAATAACATGCATATTTTAACTTACATTGAAAAATATTAAATCCCAACCGTATTTTTAAACAACCCTCTTATTCTACACATGGTAAGACACTTTTTAGGTTTAAAGTATGCATAAGTTTTGAATAGAAAGTTTGAAGATAAAAATGTGGAAGCCTCACTTGTATTACAAAGAAGATAAAGTGGAATAAAAATAGAAAACAGCATAGAGGAAGTCATCTCAAATATATACTCCAAGTTGACACAGTAATAATATCCATTCTCTATTTGTGTGCCTGGCCACCTCACCTTTTAGTGTCTCACTATCATTACAGAGAAGCAGGGGTTGGGGATTTAGTTCAGTGGTAGAGCGCTTGCCTAGCAAGTGCAAGGCCCTGGGTTCAGTCCCCAGCTTTGGAAAAAAAAAAGAAGGAAAAAAAAAAAGAAAAAAAAAAAAGAGAAGCAGTGACAAATTATAACTGGAGTGGAAGAATTCAGCAAATGTAGACCATGTTAAGAAGATTATGCTAAAATAATTCACAGTTCTATAAAATGGGAGGTGTGGAGAGAACCTATATATTTCACTGAGAACATTTTAAGCCATGAGAAAACTAAATATTTTGCCTGGGCTTGGCTGCCAAGATTTTTACAGGTATGTGAATACTGAGGAAGACACAGACAATTTGCAGAAAACAGACACTATAATTTAGATCCCTTTGTAATTAGATGGACAAATGGAGTCAGCAAAAGGGCAACATCAATAATGTATTAGGGCCTACATTGTGAAGGATGAGAATGTGTAGAAAGCAAACAATAAAGAAATGACAATTCTAGCTTACTTAAATTAATGTCTGTTGCCAATCGAGGAATCAATAAGAAGAGTGGTAGGTGCTTTGGAGAATGGTTCAAAATGCAAGTTTTACTTCTCTGCTTTGACTTTCCCAACAAATTTGTTATGAGATAAGAAAAAAGCAGAGATAAAGATGGATCCCTCAGTCATTAATTTTTTTCTCTAGTACCACACCTTACCTAATAAAATTAAAATACTGTCTAGTACAAAATAAATATGTTAGCTGCTATTATTGTTTTAGATATGTATACCTAGATATATGGCATGGAAGCTATGAGTTATATCTAAAAATCTATGAATATCCCTTAATGAAAAAATGTAAACAATGCTACTTGGTCTGTCATGACTAAGACTTATCATACCATCCTTATTGTATCAAAACAAAACTACATTTCTTACAACTCAGAAAACTTGGGCATTTCTTAAAATAATCAGAATGTGAATTGTGTTTATCTTTTTTAAGCTTTGAAAATTGTGTTTTAATGGAACCAGATGCAACAAACTCACTACTACTTATGAATATCAAAACAGTAAAGATGCTAGCAGAAAGAAATGGTGGGATTTTAAAAAGCAGGCCTAGCAGCCTTGAACATGTCTCTAAATGAGTCTTTGTGTCCAGGGCCATTGCTACACCCATATTCTGGAATCAGAGACCCAAACTGTAGACATTTTGCCTCTTCTTTATGCAGATGAAAAAAGAAGCATTAGCTCTGAGGTACGATGAAATTTTCTCTATCCAATAGAGCCTAAGCCAGAGAGGTGTAGCTTCCTTGGGACCTCCTTAGTTGTTTCTGCTTTAGGTAACAAACTATAGATAAATATTTTTCTATGTCTAAATCTGTGAATTTTTCATGGAACCAACTATTGAAATTGAGCAATAATAATGATTTATTTTTAAGTGTATCATTTGAGAATTTCAAATATGTAAGCTGTTACTGCAGAAATACACTATTTGCCGGAATTTATATTCTAGGCATCTAGACACACTTCCTTACACTTGCATGGTCAATGCTTCATTCAGTAAGAAATATTTGCACCCCAAGGAAACATCTTTTCCTTTTACATACACACATTTTTAACTTAAAATTTACATTTGTTGTTTCTGATAACTTTGTAGCTTTAGAAAAAATCAGGTTTAAGCTAGCCACTTTTTAGTCTAATATATACTCATCGAAATCAGAGGCTTCATGACAGTATTATAGAAGATCTTGGTCCAGTTGGTCCCAGAAAGCTTGTTCTAGGATGCTGCCCCTAACTCTGTTTATTATTGTAACAGAATTGTAGAGGAGACTCAGTGTGTGTCATCTTATATCTGTTAGGGCTGTGATAAGCCGACTTAACCCTTTGTTCAACCTAGAGAAATATTTCCTTTGCTTCGGTAGTGGATAGATCCTCAACCACACACATAGGTTATTGTCTAAAGATAATTACAGTTTCTTAACTACTGTCAGGAGATGTGTGTGTGTGTGTGTGTGTGTGTGTGTGTGTGTGTGTGTGTGTGTGTATATATATGTGTATATATATATATGTATTCATCTTTGTATACTTTCTACTGTTATATCAGATTCAACTTGCTCTCTCTCTCTCTCACCTTTTATTGGATATTGTTTTATTTATATTTCTCAATTTCCCATCTATAACCCCCATATCCAATATCCCCTCCCACATCTTCTATGAGAGTGTTCCCTCACCCAAGCACCCACCCCTTCCTACTTCCCTTTGCTAACATTCCTCTACACTGGGGGTTCAAGCCTTGGCAGTACCAAGGGCTTCTCTTCCCATTGGTGCCCAACAAGGCCATCCTCTGATACATATGCAGCTGGAGCCGTGGATCTGTCCATGTGTACTCTTTGGATGGTAGTTTAGTC
Source organism: Rattus rattus (assembly GCF_011064425.1). Taxonomy (NCBI): domain Eukaryota; kingdom Metazoa; phylum Chordata; class Mammalia; order Rodentia; family Muridae; genus Rattus; species Rattus rattus. Next base: position 1,628,331 of record NC_046161.1, read on the forward strand.
CCTGGAAGCTCTGGTTGGTTGGCATTGTTGTTCTTATGGGATTGTAAGCCCCTTCTGCTCCTTAAATCCTCTCTCTAAGTCCTCCAGTGGGGACCCCATTCTCAGTTCAATGGTTGGCTGCAAACATTCACATGTGTATTTGTCATGCTTTAACGGGGCCTCTCAGGAGACAGTTATATCATGCTCCTGTCAGCATGCACTTCTTGGCATCATCAATATTGTCTAGGTTTGGTGACTATATGTATAGGCTGGATCCCCAGGTGGGGCAGTTGAGCCTGTTCTTTTAAAGAAGATAAATATATTCTACATCAATTCTTTAGGCAAAGAAAAACAAACAGAAAAAACAAAACAAACAAGCAAGTAAAAGAACCCAAAATCAAAGCCAAAACATCAGCATCTGGTGTAGGCTTAATGCTATGAATTTGCACTACAAAGACATTGGAAAAGTAAAAGCCAAGCCATCCCTTCAAGCATTTCTAACTTCTTTTAGTAAGAAAGCAGATGCCCATGGATGCTAAGAAATGTCATGGAAACATGTATTTCAGCATGGTGCTATGATTGGGAAAGAGATAATTTCCATGTGATTGGAGGTGAGATAGAAGTCACAAATAAACATTCTGTTCTAATAAGTGTATTGCTAGGTGAATTATTTTGTCAGTTTCAAAGGTCCACAGTGCTTTAAAAAATTATCAGTGATGTTTTGTCCGTTTAGTATTATACCTTTGGCAACCACATGTACTACAGATAAGAAAGACAAAAAAGGCTTCATAGACATTAACAAATTAGAAGAGTGATAAAGGAGAATTCTAAGGAACAGAATTGGTTTCTGAATCAGAATAAAAAAAAAACAAACAAAAATGAAAAACAAAAAACAAAAAATGATGGAATCCGGTAGGGTGAGATACAGATGGAAAAGTCAGTACATGTTGCACTATCTGGAGATCTTAGACATCTTAGAGATTTGCATTTGATTATATGAATGAGTGCAAGTCCTTCTAGACTTTTAAAAGGAGTAATCTAGGGAGAGGTGTTGATACTAAGGTCTGGTCCCCTATTTGCTTCATGATTTTGTCAATAAAGAAGGCCTGGAGTCAATTGCTGGAAAGAGGTACAGGAGGAACTTCTGGGTCCCAAGAGAAAAAGGGAGACTTAGGGATAGAGAGGGGCTTTTTGGCCAGGCTTTGGGACATGGAGCACACAGCAATCATGCAAGATCTTGGGGAGCTAGAATCAGCAGCCTTCCCTACTAGTGGATGGCCAAAGGCAAGGGCTATCTGATACAAGCCAGTAAGCTTAGGGCAGAAGAAGAAAGGAGATAATAAATTGTTAAGGGCAGTCATTTCCAGGTAGGAGGTATTTGAGCTCAGCAATTGTGCTAGCAGGCACATTCTAAAGAAGTAAATCTGTCTGCATGTTTTTCATATGTGGAGCAAAGGTGGGTAGAGAAAGAAGAATGATTGGAGGGTGGTTGCTATCAATCATAGGCTAAACTTGATGAAGATATAGGAAGCCAGGAGGGACCAGAGTGCATTGACAGCTCCTGGGTACAGGCAATACAAAATTATATGCAACAGAGTAACAAATAGATTTGCTTTCTAAGAGAGAACTTTAAATGTAGGGTAGGAAATGTATTAGAGTGGACAGTTGATGTTGACCTTATTGACATAACTCAGATGACTGACTTTGATAGTAGGACTTGGATGTACAAAAGCCTAGAGAATGTACCCAGCATTGTCTCTTTAATGGCAGAAATAGTTCTATGCCACCACAGATGCTGATAGCTGAGTCACTTGTTTGGGCATCTTGGGTGGAAAATTAGAGTTGTTTAGATAATATTTCTTTTAGAAAGATGGAACAATAAGCATTTTGAAAAGTAATTTACACTGTACGTTGTATGTGCATTTTACATTGATGCAACACAATATTTGACCAGTGCAGCATAAGGGAGAAAGAATTTATTTCATGTGAGAGTTTCATGAAAATACGTTCATCATGGCAGGGAAGGCATGAAAACAGGAACATAAGATCATCTGGTCACATTATGTGGGCAATCAAGGAGCAGAGAGAAGGAAAAAAGAAGTAAGGCCAGACTATAAAGCCTTCAGGTCCACTCAGAATGTTGTCCTATATCCAAGTTCCCCCTTCCAAGAGATACAGAGACAAATTTGGAGCAGAGACTGAAGGAAAGGCCCTTCAGAGCCTGCCCCACCTGGGGATTCAGCCCACATATATACAGCCACCAAACCCAGACAGTATTGCTGGTGCCAAGAAGTGTATGCTGACAGGAGCCTGATATAGTAGTTTCCTGAGAGGCTCTGCCAGAGCATGACAAATACAGAGGCAAATGCTTGCAGTCAGCCATTGAACTGAGAACAATATCCCCACTGGAGGAGTTAGAGAAAGGATTGAAGAAGCTGAAGGGGCTTGCATCCCCATAAGAACAACAATGCCAACCAACAAGAACTCCCAGGGACTAAACCACTACCAAGGCTACACGTGAACAGACCCATGGCTCCAGATGCATATGTATCAGAGGATGGCCTCGTTGGGCACCAATGGGAGGAGAAGCCCTTGGTCCCGGCAAGGCTGGACTCCTCAGTGTAGAGGAATGTTAAGGTCCCGGGAGGTGGAAAGGGGTAGGTGGTTGGATGGGGCAACACCCTCATAGAAGAAGGAGGAGGTGGAATGGGATATGGGGTTTATGGATGGGAAACCAGGAAAGGGGATGACATTTGAAATGTAAATAAAAAAAAACAAAAACACACACAAACAAACAAACACATAAACAACAACAACAAAAAAACACTGCTTAAACATTTGATAACATTCATGAAAAGCAACACTATATGAGGAACAAGTGCTCAAACCTGTGCCAATTGGGGGCACTTCACATTGAAATATTTCATAGCACTGCCAGTATTGTCTTATTTTATGGCTCAAATAATCAAATTCTAACTAGTATACTAGAACATGTGACTTGTAAAAGTGGAAGTAGGTGTATTTCTGCCTGTTTTGCCTGTGCTTGAGACTCTTTTCCTCCTATTTGATTTCCTAGTCCAGCCTGCTTATGAGGGCTTTGCCTTGTCTTATTGCATCTTGTTCGGTCCTTGAGATATCTTTCCTATAGGATGATGGGTAGTCTTCAGCCAGAACAATAGTTTTAGTACACACAAGGTACTAGAAGGTAAAGAGAGTTTACAAAGAACATTGTGTTGTTCATTTTGATAGGTACATGTAATAAATTATAGTGATAGTGGTTAGTGATCTTGGATATTGGCATCTAGTCATTGAAAATCTTACAGGATTAATAATGAACATCAGGAAAATTGAATCTCCCATATTGAACTTAAATTTTAAAACAAAATTTCACTGAATATTACAGTGTATTTTATTACTCTAACATGATTTAGTATTTACTGATCTTTGTGATTAGTAATCTGGAACCTGGCATGAATATATTCTACATGAACGATTTCCTAGTATGGATCTGGAGGTAAATATACTCACTGAAAGTTTATGAGGAAGAGAGCTCTCTGTCCTAGGCAGTCATTTGGAATACATAGCAAACACTTGGGAATAGTTCCTAGGCCACACTGTTGTCCTATTTATACCCATGACCTCCTTTAGGCTGCTGTATCTACTAAATGCTGTAAAGACACCCTTAAAGGTAGTATTTGGGTCAGAAATTTCAACCAAAATATTTGTTATTGGATTTATTATTTTAAAGAAGGAAAAGGATTTTTTGAGGATGCCCTATCAGTCAGCCCTTAGTTAAATTATTTCTTTTCCAATCCATAAATTATTATGTGTAATTAAAGTGAATGTATTCAGTGGAACAAAAAGAACTTATGAATATTGACTGTATACTGTGTTTTCTTAGCACATGAGGTCTGCATTAGCATGTGTGAATGTGTGCACATGCCTTTATGCATATGTGTTCATGAGAGTGCATGTATGTGTATACATAGTATGTGTGTGCCTGAGTGTGCACACATGTGTGCCTTTGTGCGTATGTCTGTGTACATTTAGGCTTTGGGATATGTTTAACCTAGTCACTGTAATCTGTAATTCGTAAGAATCTGAAAAGTTTGATTCTGTTGTAACCAGACTGGAAGACAAAGGAGAACTTAAGAAGGGCTCTAAATTTGAGTGCTCTTCTCATTTAAACAAGATGAAACAATGAAGGAACATTGGTGTTCTGTTCAAGTAATTTTCCCTTGTGCCAAAGTGCTCAAGGCCCTTTCACACATTCTCTTCTACTAAAGTCAGCATATCTGGTTTTATTTGGAGGACCCTGGTCCACTTGGACTTTAGCATTGCACAAGGAGATAAGAATAGATAGATTTACATTCTTCTACATGCTGACTACCAGTAGAACCAGCAACATTTGAGGAAATGCTGTCCTTTTTCAGTAGATAGTTTTGGCTTCTTTAAAAGATCAAGTTACTATAGTTGTAGGGGTTTACTTCTTTGTCTTAAATTCTATTTTATCGATCTACCTGCCTGTCTCTGTACCAATACCATACCATTTGTATCACAGTTGCTCTGTAGTACAGCTTTAGGTGCAGAATGGAGATTCCTGAGAAGTTCTTTTATTGTTCAGAATATTTTCACTATTCTGAGTATTTTTTGGAATTCCTGATGAATTTGAAAATTGTTCTATCAATCTCTCTGAAGAATTCTGTTGGAGGTTTGATGGCTGTTGCACTCAATCTACAGATTGTTTTTGGTAAGATGGCCTTTTAGCTGTTAATCCTACCAATCCATGAGTATGGAAGGTCTTTCCATTTTCTTTCTTCAGAGAATTGAAGTTCTTGTTATACAGATTTTTCACTTGCTTGGTTAAAGTCACAGCAAGCATTTCATGCTATTTGGGAATATTGTTGAAGAGTGTCATTTCCCTAATTTCTTTTCAGCCTGTTTATCTTTTGAACAGAGGAAAGCTACTGATTTGTTTGAGTTGTTTTTATACCCAGTTACTTTTCTGAAATAATTTATTAAGCTTACTAGTTCTCTGGTAGTACTCTTGGATCACTTAAGTATATAATCATATCATCTGCAAATAGTGATATTTTGACTTCTTCCTTTCAAATTTGTAAATCTTATACCTTGCATTGCCTAGTTGCTCTGGTTGGAATTTTCAGTACTATATTGAATAAGGAGGGATAGAGTGGGCAGCCTTGTCTAGTCCCTGATTTTAGAGGGATTGCTTCAAGTTTCTCTCCATTTACTTTGATCTTGGCTACTGCTCTGCTGTATATTGCTTTTTCTATGGTTAGGTATGGGCCTTGAATTCCTGATCTTTCCAGGACTTTATCATGAAGGAGTGTCAAATTTTGTCAAATGCATCCTCAGCATCTAGTGGAATGATTATGATTTTTTTTAGTTTGTTTACATAGTGGATTATGTGGATGGATTTCTGTATATTGAACCATCCCTGCATCCCTGGGATAAAGCCTACTTGATCATGATGGATGATAGCTTTGATGTGTTCTTGGATTTGGTTTATGAGAATTTTATTGAGTATTTTTGCATCAATATTCATAAGGGAAATTGGTCTGAAGTTCTCTTTCTTTGTTGGGTCTTTGTGTGGATTTGGTATAAGAGCAATTGTGGCTTCATAGAAGGAATTCGGTAGTGCTCCATCTGTTTCTATTTTGTGGAATAGTTTGGACAGTATTGGTATGAGGTCTTATATGAAGGTCTGATAGAATTCTGCACTAAACCCATCTGGACCTGGGCTCTTTTTGGTTGGGAGAACTTTAATGACTGCTTCTATTTCCTTAGGAGTTATGGGGTTGTTTAACTGGTTTATCTGTTCCTGATTTAACTTTGATATGTGGTATTTGTCTAGCAAATTTCCTCCAGATTTTCCAGTATTGTTGAATATAGGCTTTTGTAATAGAATCTGATGATTTTTTTTAATTTCCTCAGATTCTGTTGTTATGTCTCCCTTTTTATTTCTGATTTTGTTAATTTGGATACTGTCTCTGTGCCTTCTGGTTAGTCTGGCTAAGGGTTTAATCTATCTTGTTGATTTCCTCAGAGAACCAGCTCCTGGTTTTGTTGACTCATTGTATAGTCCATTTGTTTCTACTTGGTTGATTTCAGCCCTGAGTTTGATTATTTCTGGCCTTCTACTCCTCTTGGGTGTATTTGTTTCTTTTTATTCTAGAGCTTTTAGGTGTGCTGTCAAGCTGCTTTTGTATGCTCTCTTCTTTTTGGAGGCATTCAGAGGTATTAGTTTTCTCCTCAACACTGCTTTCATTGTGCCCCATAAGTTTCTGTATATTGTCTTTTCATTTTCAATAAATTCAAAAAAGTCTTTAATGTCTTTATTTCTTCCCTGACTAAGTTATCATTGAGTAGAGAGCTGTTCAGCTTATATGTATATGTGGCTTTCTGTTGTTTTGTTGTTATTGAAGACCAGCCTTTCTCTGTGGTGGTCAGATATAGGATTAATTCAGTGTTCTGATATCTGTTCAGGCTGGTTTTCTATCCAATTGTATGGTGAGTTTTGGGGAAGGAACCATGAGGTCCTGAGAAGAAAATATGTTCTTTTCTTTTTGGATAAAAGATTCCATAGACTCTTGTTAAATCCATTTGGTTCATAACTTCTGTTATTCTTAATGTGTCTCTGTTTAGATAGATGTGTTTCCATGATCTATTCGTTGGTGAGAGTAGAGTGTGTAATTATTCTGCGAGGATAAATGTTTTCTTTGAGCTTTAGTAACTTTTTTTTTTTTTTTTTTTTTACAAATTTGGATGCCCTTGCATTTGAAGCATAGATGTTTAGAATTGAGAGTTCTTCTTGGTGCTAACTGGACTTGCTGTCTCTGATTAGACCCTTTCTGTGAGCCTGTGAGCCTGGCTGTATCAGAATTCCTGGGGGCCTAGATCTCTCTACAATCCTGTGATTCTGTGATCCTGGATGTCTCAGAACTCCTATAGGTCAAGCTGCCTCTCGTTCTGCGTGTAGTGGTTGGAGAGCCAGAGTCTGGATCTACTCCCCAGTACAGGTGCAAACTGGAAAGAATAAATGCTTCTGGCTGGGCAGGGTCTTATGTGTCCCCTGAGTTTCTGGGGATTGAAGGTATGTCAGGTTTGGGGCAGAGGTTGGTGCCTTACCTGAGATCCTGTGTGTGTCAGAGCTGTGTGAGTGGAGAGCCAGAGCCCAGAGTCCACTCCTGGGTACATGTGCACAAACAAATTTAAATTTTAAAGAATGATAAATAAACTCTTCATAAAAGTAGGTGTGGTCGTGTGGTGAACAGCAATCATATACTGCATTGATCTTGCCCTAGTCTCCTCTCACGTATTTCTGGGAGGATAGAAGTATGTTTCCTGGTTTGTTTGTGTTCCTTGTGTTTCTGAGTCTTACTCTATCTTTATCCCCCTGCTTCATTGAACTGTCTTTATTCTTCTGTGTTGTTATTCTGGAGCAAGTTGCAAAGCCAGAGCACTATTCTTTATACTGTTTGTTGTACTTTATGTAAAAATTACAAAAAACAAATGATAAAGTGATTCAAAATGCAGACAACTTTTGAACAGTTATTGTGTCATCTCTTTCAACCCTTGTTTGCTTCTTTTCATTTTAGTTTAAATAAGAAACCACAAGAGTATTTGGAATTGATACATGATGTAAACACTTCTATGTCTCATAACTTTGACTATTTACTGTGAAAAGAATCTACAAAAAAGTCCTCACATGTATATTTTTACTAAATGTTCAGGAAACTGTTTTCATTGATGACAGAAGAGGGAAATTAAGCTTTCATTGAACACAGTTGGTAGTGTTAAATCCAGAACAGAACACCGTGAAGAAATGTTCCTTTCATAATACAAACAACTAGATGTTTGTTCTTGCATTTATGAATTCTAGTACCAAATAATTTTATTTCTCCTGTGCAAAAGGAGGTTTCTGTTTTCCAATATCCTTCGTGATGAATGGAACCCTATCCACTTGATTACTTAGAAGTTGCATAAGTCCCATCTAGGTATGAAGAACCAAGGATTTCTCTTCTCCACTTAATCCTCTAACCTGAATTAATCATTAAACATGGATGAGAAATAACTGTTCCTTCAGATTGTGAGGTCATATTACTATCTCATGATGACTTAACAAAGCATTGCAATCAACAATATATGTCACTTTCTTACTATCCTTTAAATTATTTTTTAGCTTTAAACATTTTATGTGTGTACAAGTTTTGCAAGCATGTATATCTATAGTTGTATACGGCACTTTTCAGAATCCAAACTAGGGCATCAGAACTCCTAGAATTTGAGTGACAACTGGCTATCACATTGACCATGTGGATGCTGGGGATTAAATCTGGTCCTTTGGAAGCACAACTATGGCTCTTAACAACTGAGAAATCTCTCCAGGCCTGGTGTAGTGTACTTAATCTTGTTATTTATGATAACTATTATAACTTTGGAAACCAAAATTGTTGATATAGTTACATGATATGAAGTATACAACTTAACATGATTTTATTTTTTTTAAATGTACCACGTTTTCTTTATTCATTCTCCACTTGAAGAACATCTAAGTTGTTCCCAGTTTCTGGCTATTACAAATAAAGCTGCTATGAACATAATTGAGCAACTGTCATTGTGGTAAGGTGAAGCATCCTTTGGGTATAAGCCCAAGAGTGCTATAGCTGGGACTTGATTTAAGTCAGTTCCTAATTTTCTGTAAACTACCATATTGATTTCCACAGTGTTAACATGATTTTAATTAGCTCATGTATATTCTATACAAATTATTTCACCCTTTCTTTATTTTCTAATGTGTTTATGCAACATTTCAATTGGTAACTTCAGTTCACTTCATGCTATTGCATTTTTTTCCTAATGAAAAAGTGCCTTATGTAATCAACCTTTACGAATGCTTTTATGTGCATGAGAGAGTGTGAGCATGTTTATGTGGTTATATACATGTGAGCAGGTGCATGCATACATGTGTTAACCTCAAAAACTAGGAAAGATCCATCTTGTTTATTTGAGAGATGGTCTTCTATTGCTCTGTAAGGCACAGATTTAACTAGGTTAGCTGTCAGTCAATGCTCAAATATCTACATATTTTCCACCCTGACACTGAGATTATAATTGGCTTTTTATGGGGATTCATTGGCATTCTCAGCTTCTCATGCACTTCATCAATTGTGCTATTGTCCAAGCCATTTTTATGGGTTTTAAAGTCTTGTGGTTCAAATTATAGAAATACGTGCTTACAAACAACTCTATTTTTCTGGAAATTTGGTAAACTGCTAATGAAGTGATGATGAAAATATTCTAAGAAGTTGTGTACCAAAACGATGTATGTTCAAACTGGCTGAAAAGCCATGTAATTCATAAAAATAAATTACTAACTTTTAATTATGATTTATAAAATAGTTACAAATTTATTTTGAAGTGCATAGCTGGTAGCCATCCAAATTTTAAAAACTTGTAAATAGAAAAAGGATCAGGGCTTGGGAGTAAGCTCATTGGATAACAGTACACACTGTTCTAAAGCCTGAGTTAGACCCTGTTGAAGGACACAGAAGTCTACATGTAATTCCAGTAGGAAGAGCTCTTGACAAACTCACAACAAAGTTTTGTAAATCTGAGTCATTTAATATTAGATAAATATTTTAAATGAGTCAACATCAGCATCCAATTATAATGAAGCCTGTCAATGGAATTAGATTAAATCCAGAAGAATACCTTAACAGAGACTGATATTTATTTTATTGTATAGTTGTGGCTGTTTTTGACCTTCCTATTTCACATTCTTAAATCAAATATAATGATTTCCCATTTCTGTTTTTTCATTAAATATTAGATAATGTATACAAATTACTTAAGTGATTAATGACATGGCATATAAATTTAATAATTTTTAGTATTATAGTTTTTAAGAATGAGTGAAAGCAGACTTGACATCAAATTACAGATGGATGCAATATATAAGTTTACAATTTGGAAGGTAGGAAATTTGAAGATTAAAAAAACAAAACAAAACAAAAAAAACCAGAAAGTTTTCTGAAAGACTACCAAACTGCCTCTTGAAAATGTTATCATTTGAATATCATGTAGATAAAATACTGCCTAGTCTGGTTTTAGAGGAATATTACAGTCATTTGTACTTTCAATGATCATCTATAGTGATAATGAATAACCTAAAAGGAGATGTTAGTATTTGATTGCAGCTGTTTGCAAACTCTACTGTCAGCTGTCTAATTGCTTAATGTATTGGTGTTTCCTTGACATAATTTTCAGCATAATTTGTGGCTGCAGATCACTACTCATTTATCTTCTGACTCATTTTATGTTTGCATTTGATTTATCTGATTGCTGCAGGTAGAAACAATAGGGGACGCATACTGTGTTGCATCAGGGCTTCACAGGAAAAGCCTATGCCATGCGAAGCCCATTGCTCTGATGGCCTTAAAGATGATGGAGCTTTCAGAAGAGGTTTTGACTCCTGATGGAAGACCCATTCAGGTAACCTCAACAAGCTGATGTGAAAAACAAATACTCCTTTTAATGAACCTTTTTCTGGGGAAAAAAGGGGAGGTGGTATTCAAAAATTCTCTTATGATGTAAACTTCTTATAGTTAATAAGCCTAGACAGGACAGGGAACAACTAAGGCTAACACATAGGCCAGGGTGTTCCATCAGTAAAGCTGTGTGGAAGACAAATTTACCATGAACTGTAGAAAGAATGAAAGAACTTTGACCAAGTTAATGTCAGTGCATAAACTACTCAGATTAAAATGAGACTTTTGGGGCAAATCAGAATCTGAGATGTACCCAAAGCAAGAAGTAAGAGTCCAGTATTCCTCATGAGGTTCTGGACCTTAGAGTTTTGTGACGTGTGTGTGTGTGTGTGTGTGTGTGTGTGTGTGTGTGTGTGTGTGTGTTTTAGTGCTTCCTTCTTAGAAACACCTACCAAAGAAATTTGAAAAGTAGACTTACCATTTGGGAATTGCAATTTTTTTTTTGTTTGTCTCTGATATAAATGAGTTTTTTCCTTTTGTTTTTTTTTTTTATTAACTTGAGTATTTCTTATATACATACATTTCGAGTGTTATTCCCTTTCCCGGTTTCCGGGCAAACATCCCCCCCCTCCCCTTCCTTATGGGTATTCCCCTTCCAACCCCCCCCATTACCGCCCTCCCCACAACAGTCTAGTTCACTGGAGGTTCAGTCTTAGCAGGACCCAGGGCTTCCCCTTCCACTGGTGCTCTTACTAGGATATTCATTGCTACATATGAGGTCAGAGTCCAGGGTCAGTCCATGTATAGTCTTTAGGTAGTGGCTTAGTCCATGGAAGCTCTGGTGTCTTGGCATTGTTGTACATATGGGGTCCCGAGCCCCTTCAAGCTCTTCCAGTTCTTTCTCTGATTCCTTCAACGGGGGTCCTATTCTCAATTCAGTGGTTTGCTGTTGGCATACGCCTCTTTGTTTGCTGTATTCCGGCTGTGTCTCTTGGGAGAGATCTACATCCGGCTCCTGTCAGCCTGCACTTCTTTGCTTCATCCATCTTGTCTAATTGGATGGTTGTATATGCATGGGCCACATGTGGGGCAGGCTCTGAATGGCTGTTCCTTCAGTCTCTGTTTTAATCTTTGCCTCTCTCTTCCCTGCCAAGGGTATTCTTGTTCCCCTTTTAAAGAAGGAGTGAAGCATTCACATTTTGTTCATCCATCTTGAGTTTCATTTGTTCTAGGCATCTAGGGTAATTCAAGCATTTGGGCTAATAGCCACTTATCAATGAGTGCATTCCATGTATGTCTTTCTGTGATTGGGTTAGCTCACTCAGGATGATATTTTCCAGTTCAAACCATTTTTGCTCATTTAATTTCATAAAGTCGTTGTTTTTGATAGCTGAGTAATATTCCATTGTGTAGATGTACCACATTTTCTGTATCCATTCTCTGTTGAAGGGGCATCTGGGTTCTTTCCAGCTTCTGGCTATTATAAATAAGGTACAATATGAACATATAGTGGAGCACGGTCTTTTTTATATGTTGGGGCATCTTTTGGGCATATGCCCAAGAAAGGTATACCTGGATCCTCAGGCAGTTCAATGTCCAGTTTT
>NC_046161.1:1640524-1669473 GCF_011064425.1 Rattus rattus
ACCAATACTTTCCAAATTATTCCACAAAATTGAAAACATATGGGGCACTAATGAATTCCTTTCTATGAAGCCACAATTATTTTATACCTAAACCAATAATAAAGACCCAACAAAAAGAGAACTCAGACCAATTTCCCTTATGAATATCAACAAAAAAATACTCAACACCCAGGAGGAGAAGGCAGGAAATAATCAAACTCAGGGCTGAAATCAACCAAGTAGAAACAAAAAGGACTAAACAAAGGATCAACTGCTGGTTCTTTGAGAAAATCAACAAGATAGATAAACCCTTAGCAAGATTAACGAAAGGACACAGAGAGTGTGTCCAAATTAACAAAATCAGAAATGAAAAAGGAGACATAACTACAGAATCAGAGGAAACTCAAAAATCATCAGATTCTAATACAAAGCCTATATTCAACAAAACTTGAATATCTGGAGTAATGGACAATTACCTAGACAGGCAAAAGGTACAAAGTTAAATCAAGAACAGATAAAGCTTTTAAACAACCACATAACTCCTAAAAAAAAAAAAAATAGAAGCAGGCATTAAATGTCTCCCAACCAAAAAGAGCCCAGATCCAAATGGGTTTAGTGCAGAATTCTATCAGACCTCCATAGAAGACCTCATACTAATACTATCCAAACTATTCCACAAAATTGAAACAGACAGAGCCTTACTGAATTACTTCTGTGAAGCCACAATTACTCTTTTACCTAAACCACACAAAAAGCCAACAAAAAAGAGAACTTCAGACCAATTTCCCTTATGAATATCGACACAAAAATCATCAATAAAATTCTGGCAAACAGAATTCAAGAACACATCAAACCAATCATCCATGATGATCAAGTAGGCTTCATCCCAGTTATGGAGGGATGGCTTAATATATGAAAAACTATCGACGTAATACACTATATAAACAAATTGTAAGATAAAAACCACATGATAATTTCATTAGATGCTGAGAAAGCATTTGACAAAATTCAACACCCCTTCCTGATAAAAGGCCTGGAGAGTATATACCTAAACATAGTAAAAGACAGATACAGCAAACCAGTAGCTAATATTAAACTAAATGGAGAGAAACTTGAAGCATTCCCACTAAAATCAGGGACTAGACAAGGCTGCCCACTTTCTCCCTATTTATTCAATATACTTTTTGAAGTTCTAGCCAGAGCAATCAGAAAATAAATGGAGATCAAAGGGATACAGATTGGAAATGAAGAAGTCAAAATATCACTATTTGAAGATGATATGATAGTATATTTAAGAGATCCAAAAAGTTCCACCAGAGAACTAATAACTTCAAAAATACCTTCAGCAAAGTGGGAGGGTATAAAATTTACTCAAATAAATCAGTAGCCTTCCTCTACACAAAAGAGAAACCAGCTGAGAAAGAAATTAGGGAAACGACACCCTTCAAAATAGTCACAAATAACATAAAATACCTCTGTGTGACTTTAACCCTTCAAGTTAAAGATCTGTATGATTAGAACTTCAAACCTCTGAAGAAATAAATTGAAGAAGATCTCAGAAGATGGAACGATCTCCCATGCTCATGGAGTGGCAGGATTAATATAGTAAAAATAGCCATTTTACTAAAAGCGATCTACAGATTCAATGTAATCTCATCAAAATACCAATCCAATTCTTCAGAGTGTTAGACAGACCAATTTGGAAATATGTCTGGAATAACAAAAAACTCAGGATAGCTAAAACTATCCCCCCAAAAAAAGGACTTCTGGGGGAATCACTATCCCTGAACTCAAGCAGTATTACACAACAATAGTGATAAAAACTGCATGGTATTGGTACAGAGACAGACAGATATACCAGTGGAATAGAATTGAAGACCCAGAAATGAACCCACACACCTATGTTCACTTGATTTTTGACAAAGGAGCAAAAACCATCCAATGGAAAAAAGATAGCATTTTCAGCAAATGGTGCTGGTTCAACTGGAGGTCAGCATGTAGAAGAATGCAGATTGATCCATGCTTATCACCCTGTACAAACTTAAGTCCAAGTGGATCAAGGACCTCCACCTCAAACCAGATACACTCAAACTAATAGAAGAAAAAGTGGGGAAAGAATTTTGAACACATTGGCACTGGAGACAATATTCTGAACAAAACACCAATGGCTTAAGCTCTAAGATCAAGAATCTACAAATGGGATCTCATAAAACTACAAAGCTTCTGTAAGGCAAAGGACACTGTGGTCAGGACAAAACGGCAACCAACAGATTGGGAAAAGATCTTTACCAATCCTACAACAGATAGAGGCCTTATATCCAAAATATACAAAGAACTCAAAAAGTTAGACCGCAGGGAGACAAATAACCCTATTAAAAAATGGGGTTTCAGAGCTAAACAAAGAATTCAAAGCTGAGGAATGTCGAATGGCTGAGAAACACCTAAAGAAATGTTCAATATCTTCAGTCATATAGGAAATGCAAATCAAAACAACCCTGAGATTTCACCTCACACCAGTGAGGATGGTTAAGATCAAAATCTCAGGTGACAGCAAATGCTGAGGAGAATGTGGAGAAAGAAAAACACTCCTCCATTGTTGGTGGGATTGTAGACTTGTACAACCATTCTGGAAATCAGTCTGGAGGTTCCTCAGAAAATTGGACATTGAACCACCTGAGGACCCAGCTATACCTCTCTTGGGCACATACCCAAAACATATCCCAACATATAACAAAGACACATGCTCCACTATATTCATAGCAGCCTTATTTATAATAACCAGAAGCTTGAAAGAACCCAGATGCCTTTCAACAGAGGAATGGATACAGAAAATGTGGTACATCTACACAATGGAATATTACTCAGCTATCAAAAACAATGACCATATGAAATTCATAGAACTGGAAAATATCATCCTGAGTGAAGTAACCCAATCACAGAAAAACACCCATGTTATGCACTGTACTCATTGATAAGTGGATATTAGCCCAAATGCTCAAATTACCCTAGATGCACAGAAAACATGAAACTCAAGAACAATGACCAAAATGCGAATGCTTTCCTCCTTCTTTAAAAGGGGAACAAGAATACCCTTGAGAGGGAATAGGGAGGCAAAGTTTAAAACAGAGGCAGAAGGAACACCCATTCAGAGCCTGCCTCACATGTGTCCCATACTAATACAGCCACCAAACTAGATAAGATGGATGAAGCAAAGAAGTGCAAGCTGACAGGAACCGGATGAAGATCTGTCCTGAGAGACACAGCCAGAATACAGCAAATACATAGGCGAATGCCGGTAGCAAACCACTGAACTAAGAACGGGACCCCCATTGAAGGAATCTTAGAAAAGACT
Organism: Rattus rattus; assembly: GCF_011064425.1. Lineage (NCBI taxonomy): Eukaryota > Metazoa > Chordata > Mammalia > Rodentia > Muridae > Rattus > Rattus rattus. Next base: position 1,643,856 of record NC_046161.1, read on the forward strand.
AAAAGACCTTGAAGGGGCTTGAGACCTCATATGAACCACAATGCCAAGCAACCAGAGCTTCCAGGGACTAAGCCACTACCCAAAGACTATACATGGACTGACCCTGGGCTCCAACCTCATAGTTAGCAATGAAAAGCCTAGTAAGAGCACCAGTGGAAGGGGAAGCCCTTGGTCCTTCCATGACTGTTCCCCAGTGAAGGTGATTTTTGGGGGAGGGCGGTAATGAAAGGATGGGGAGGGGAACACCTATAGAAAAAGGGAAGGGTAGGGGTTAGGGGGATGTCGGCCAGGAAACCGGGAAAGTGAACAACAATCTAAATGTAAATAAGGAATACCCAAGTTAATAAAGATGAAAAAATATGTATGTATGTATGTATGTATGTATGTATGTATGTATGTATGTATGTATGTATTTACTTATTTATTTTCTCAACATAGGGTTTTTCTGTGTAACCAACAGTCCTGGCTGTTGCTCTGTACACCAGGCTGGCCCTGAACTCACAGTTACCCACCTGCCTCTGTCTCTCAAGTGCTGAAATTAAAAATGAATACTTGCATGTGCTGTGTTTCCTTTTAAGAGATTTGGGAGATTTCTTCACAACAATCAAGGATTTATGTGGAAATGAATCCATCAACATTTGCCAACAAATAGATCATGTGTATATACTTAAAAGAAATATCAACTTAGTTTTGAGTGTGATGCCACTCTGTTGAACACTGGTCTTGCTGCAGGCCCCAACAGCAGAGCTATTATTTTCCTAGATTTGTCCATCCACCTCACTGGGGACATTCTTTCATGCCAAAAGTTATGTTTCAATTCCTAATTTCTCGGGGAAAATGTCAAAACTTATGTGTTCAGCTAGCATTTCTACATTTTTTTGCTACGCTTGATATTTTGATTATTTTAGTTGCTACCCTCAAATATTTTCTACTTTCCATGCCTCCTTTATTAATTTTTCTTTCCCTTGAATATTTTTCACATTATATTGGTTGTCTTTTCCTATATTTTGAAATTATCATAGCTACAAAAAATGAGGAAAAAGTAGATTGCACAAATTTGGCCTTTTGCTTCAAATCTTGGCTATACAATAATAAGCTTTGTAAGAAAGAAAAAAATAAATTAATAATATGATAATATGTATGTACACAAAGGGAAGATTAGAAAATATTTGAGTCTATGGAGAAATTAGTTGGTATATACTAAAATCATAAAATTCATATTACTCATTGTGTACAACATGTGTTTGGCTCAGTCAAAATTATTTGTCAAAGAAAAATTAGGAGAATCCAGTATTGCAGGAAAAGGAGAAGATGGAATAAGAAGAGGGAAAAAAATCATTGCCAACATTTTTCTAAATGATCTGAGCAATTCAAGAAAGAATTGAGTTAATAATCAATGTTTCAGCTGTTACTGACAGGTTTACAAAGGAACTTTATATACATTTGGAAAATTTTTGAGTATTTAAATCGCCTACATTTAGATAATGTATTGTATTGATTCAAGAGACATATTTGGAAACAAATGTTTATAAATTATCTGTTTCCTTGAATTTTTTCTTCCTAGAAAATCCATCTTCTTTATAACACAAAAGACTTGTAGAATATTGTGATGCTGTGAGTTGATTTGATATGTCATTGAATAATACATAATGCAATTTGAAATTTTGGATATATTCTATTTTAGAATATATATCTCATAATTTTCTATTTTCATTTATCTAATTGCAGTCTGAATACTGCATCTGTGTGCTAGGTACTGAAATATTTCAGTTCTTTCTAAGACCTAAAGCCATTTCTAGATCTGAAACAGAAATTGAATCATTTACATCCTTTCCTCAACATGGCTTGGCTAAAGGCCAAGATTAACAGAAGTTCTATTATACCTATTTTAACCCTAGCTTTAAAAAGACCGTTGTGCCATCATATGACATCATATCTGTCATTCTGACATCATTCTGTCAGAAGTGCAGAAAATCCTGAGGGCTCAGAAAAAACAACTACTTCTGCTTATATTCCTGGCCCAAGAGGAACAAATGAAGTGCCTTCTGTGCCCTCTAGGCACAGGAACCTAGGAGCAGTCAGGAGCAGGAACCTTCTGGTTTCTGCCTGTACCCAGATCTGAAAGCCAGTCACCAGGAGCACTGACAGAACTGAGAGCAGAACTATAACCAACTGTTCTGCTCTGAGCAACCTGCCTGTGGCCTCAGGACACACAAACCCAGGAGCAGTCTGGGATAGGACACTACAGTTTCTGTATCTACCCAGAGCTGAACCTGTCCTACAACTCTCTGTACCCAAATGGGGGAGAGAACTGAACTCTCAGAAGTGGGCACAATCATGAAAGCTCAGAGGAGACATCCACTTCTGCTCACATTCCTGCCCCAAAAGGAACCTGCCTAGTGCCTTCTGGATACAGGAAATTAGGAGAAGTTTGCAGGAGGAACTTCCAGTTTCTGCCTGTGCCCAGAGTTGAAAGTCAGTCACCAGAAGCTCTGACACACCCGAGAACACAGTTAAGACCAACTTTTCTGCTCCAAGTGACTTGACTGGAGGCCTCAGGACACAAACCCCGGAGTAGCCAGGACAGGACCCTTCTGGTTTCTTCCTGGACCCTGATCTGATTTGGTCCCACAGCTCTCTGTACCAAGATCCAGTTGAAAGATATCAGGTCTACAGGAGTGCTGCCACAGAGGCTTACAGAAGGGTGAAGTCACTGTCAAAGATAGCAATACAAGCTAACTAACACCAGAGACAACTTGATGGTGGGAGGAAAGCGCAGGAACCTATGCAACAGAAACCAAGATTATTTGGCATCATCAGAGCCCAGTTCTCTCACCAAAGCAAATATGGGATATACAAATATACCAGAAAAGCAAGACTTAGATTTAAAAATCACATCTCATAATGATGATAAAGAACTTTAAGAAGGATATAAATAACTTTCTTAAAGAAACAGAACAGGAAAGCTGAAAGCCAGTTGCCAGGAGCACCTACACACCTGAGAGCAGAGGTAAGACCAAATGTTCTGCTCCAAGTGACCTTCCTGGTGGACCCAGGAGACACAAAGCAGAAGTCCTCTGGAACAGGGCACTTCTAATTTCTAGCTGTGCCCAGAACTGAACTGACCTCATCCCACAGCTCCCTGCTTCCAAATCCTGTGGGGGAGAAAGCTGAACATCCAGAAGTGTGGACCATCTTGAGACTACAGGACAAACTGCCACTTCTGCCCAACTTTGCCCATTTCCTTAACCCAAGGGGAAACACAGGAATATAGGAGCAGTTAGCAGCAGGAACCTGCAGTCCAGGTCTGTGCCCAAAACTGAACTAAACCAGTCAAACAGCTCCCTGCATACTCATCCTGTGGGGGAGAGAGCTGGACCCTCAGAACTGAAAGAACTGAAAGCCCATCATCAGGAGCACATACACACCTAAGAGAATAAGTAAGACAAACTCTTCTGTTTTAAGAGATTTACCTTGACAAAGTTCAACTCCTCTTCATCGTAAAAGCCTTGGAAATATCAGGAATTCAAGTCCCATTCCTAAACTTGGTAAAAGCAATATACAGCAATCCAGTAACCAACATCAAACTAAATGGAGAGAAACTTGAAACACTCCCACTAAAATCAGGGCCTAAACAGGGTGGTCCTCTCTCTCTCTCTCTCTCTCTCTCTCTCTCTCTCTCTCTCTCTCTCTCTCTCTCTCTCTCTCTCTCTCTCTCTCTCCTCATTCAATATAGTCCTTGAATTCCTAGCCAGAACAATCAGACAACACAAGGAGGTCAAAGAAATAAAAATTGAAAAGAAAGAAGTAAAAATATAACTATTTGCAGATGATATGATAATATACTTAAGTGATCCCAAAAGATCCACCAAAGAACTACTAAACTTTGAAAACAACAACTTAACCAAAGTGGTTGGGTATAAAATTAACTCGCACAAATCAGTAGCCTTCCTCCACTCAAAAGGTAAATAGGCTGAGAAAGAAATTAGGGAAATGACACATGTCATAATAGTCCCAAATAACATAAAATACCTCAGTGTAACTTTAACCAAACAAGTGAAAGGACTGTCTAAGAAGAACTTCAAGTCACTGAAGAAAGAAATCGAAGATCTCAGAAGATGGAAAGATCTTCCATGCTCATGGATTGGCAGGACTAATATAGTAAAAATGGCCATTTTGCTAAAAGCAATCTACAGATTCAATGCAATCCCCATCAAAATTTCAACTCAATTCTTCACAGAGATAGAAAGAGCAAATTGCAAATTCATTCAGAATAACAAAAAATGCATGATAGCAAAAACTATACTCACCATTAAAAATTTCTGGGGGAATCGCCCTCCTTGACCTTAAGTAGTATTACAGAGCAATAGTGATAAAAACTGTATGATATTGGTACAGAGACAGGCAGATATATCAGTGGAATAGAATTGAAGACCCAGAAATGAACCCACACACCTGTGGTCACTTGATTTTTGACAAAGGAGCATGTAGAAGATTGCAAATTGATTCATTCTTATCCTGTACAAAGCTTAAGGCCAAGTGGATCAAGAACCTCCACATCAAACCAGATATATTCAAACTAGTAGAAGAAAAAGTGGGAAAGAGCCTCAAACACATAGACACAGAGATACGTTTCCTGAACAAAACACCAATGGCTTTTGCTCTAAGATTAAGAATTGACAAATGGGACTTCATAAAACTGTAAAGCTTCTGTAGTGCAAAGGACACTGTCATTAGGACAAAACAACAACAAACAGATTAGGAAATGATCTTTACCAACCCTACAACTGATATAGGACTATTATCCAGTATATACATAGAACTCAAGAATTTATACTCCAGAGAGCCAAATAACCCTATTAAAAATGGGGTAAAGAGCTAAACAAAGAATTCTCAGCTGATGAATATCAAATGGCTGAGAAGTACCTAAAGGAATGTTTGACATCCTTAGTCATCAGGGAAATGCAAATCAAAACAACCCTGAGATTCTACTTCACACCAGCCAGAAGGGCCAAGATAAAGTCTCAGGTAATAGCAGGTGCTGGAGAGGATGTGGAGAAAGAGGTACACTGCTGCATTGATGGTATGATTACAAGCTGGTCCAAGCACTCTAGAAGTTCCTCAGAAAACTGCATGTACTACCTGAGGACCTAGAACCACTCCTGGGCATATACCCAAAAGATGCTCCAACATGTAACAAAGACACATGCTCCACCACATGTTCATAACAGCCTTATTTATAATACCCAGAAACTGGAAAGAACCCAGATACACTTTAACAGAGGAATGGATACAGAAAATGTGGTACATCTACACAATGGAGTACTACTCAGCTATCTAAAAAATGACTTCATGACATTCATAGGTAAATGATGGAATTGGAAAATATCATCCTGAGTGAGGTAACCCAATCATAAAAAAAAAAAAACCATGGTATGCACTCACTGATAAGTGAATATTAGCTCAAAAGATCTAATTATCCAAGATACAATCCACAAACCACATGAAGCTCAAGAAAAAGACAACGAAAGTGTGGATCCTTCAGTCCTTTCTAAAAGGGAGAACAAAGTGTTCATAGCAGTAGAAATGGAAACAAAGTTTGGAACTGAGACTGAAGAAATAGCCATTCAGAGCCTGATATACCTTCAGATCTGCCACCAAACCTAGAAAATATTGATGAAACCAAGAAGTGCATGCTGACAGGAGCCTGATATAGCTCTGCTCTGAGAGGCTTAGGCAGAGCATTACAAATACAGAAGCGAATGTTAGCAGCAAATCATTGAACTGAGAATGTGCCCCATTGGAGGAGTTAGAGAAAGGATTGAAGGGGCTGAAGGGGCTTTCAACTGGCTAAGGACAACAATTACAATCAAGCGTAGCTCCGAGGGACTAAATCACTACCCAAAGAGTACACAAGAACAGACTTATGGTTCTACCTGTCTATGTATCATAGGATGGACCTCGTTGGGCACCAATGGAAAAGAATCCCTTGGTCCTTCCAAGGGTGGATCCCCTCCCCCCAAGTATATGTAGAGGAATGTCAGAGCAGGGAGGCGGGAATGGGTTGGTTGCAGAGGATGAATACACTTATAGAAAAAGGGGGGAATAAATGGGGACTTATTGTCAGGAAAGCATGGAAAGAAATAACATTTGAAATGTAAATAAATAATATCAAATAAAAACAAAAGGAAAAAAGACAATTATTTTGACAAAATATCTGCTATGGTTTATCTAGGTGAGATCTTAGTTTTTCAGTTTGTAATTTATTTGAAAAAATACAGTCTCTATGTGTTTTTTACTTCTTGGACTCTATGTTCAGACATAACTTGTTTCAAATGTACATTCTGGTAGTTGGTTGTGTTAATTTTGTAAGGCTACATGAATTTGTTAATAGAATAATTTTCATATATCTAAAATAAGACATAGATTCTCGCAATCTTTCTGCTATTTTAATATTCATTAATCCAGTACATTTGTCAAAACTCCCTAGGGTAAAGTTCTTGACATAGTTGTGGATAAGTACTAAATATAAAATGCAAATACAAAAGAAACCTTTCTTTCTCAGCATTGTAGCATTTTGGAATTTGCTTGATTGTAATCCCAACACCTTCAAATACTCATGGAAGGATTACCAAAATTTGATAACAGTCTGGTCTAGCTAGCAAGTTCAAGGTCAGTTTCAACAACAGAGTAAAACTATGTCTTCAAAACAAAAACCAACCAATTTGTAGAGAGGTTAAGGTGGTAAACTTCTTGCAGAGCAACATGAGGTCATGTGTTCAAGTTATCAGAACTGATGTTGAAAATATGTTGTTGGAACATAGATGGAGGTGAGAACAAAGTATCTTTGAGCTTACTACTCAACTAAGTCTGGGACATATATGTTTAGCTTGTGACATTGACTCAAAAATGAAGAGGAGAATGACAGAGGTGATAGCTAGCATCTTAACATCTACCTGTGCTGGCCAATACACATGAACCTTTCTGTCTACTGTATTCTATTACTGTGAAGAGACAGCATGACCAAATAAGTTCTTATAAAATAAAGCATTAAATTGGTGCTTACTTGCAATTTCAGAGGTTTAGCCCATTATCACTACGGTGGGGAACATGGCAGCAAACATGGAGGCATGATATAGGACAAAGTAGCTGAGAGTTTTACATTCATAGAGACTGGAGGAGATACTGGGGTGTGATTAAGCTTTGGAAACCTCAAAACACAACTCCATTTGCAAACTAGGCCATAAACCCTAACCCTTTTCAATTAATGCTGTTTCCTGATGACAAAGCATGTACATAACTGAACCAATAAATGAGGAGCATTCTTATTCATACCACCACACATATTATCTAACCACTCATGTAAGAAGATCAATAGCACCCTTCCAGTCTAGAACAGTTCCCTGAGGAGACCTCAGGTGCTGGCTCCACACCCAGTCCCACAATACCCAGAGGAAGCTCAACTCCCAGATGCTCTAACATGTCCAGGATCACAGGATAGGCCACAACATCTACTCCAACACCCAGAGTAACTGGGTCCCCCAGGATCGAGGGATCCAGGAAACCCCACCCAGCCAGTGCCACGACTTCTCCTTGTCTGAACCTGGACCCAGAGTAGACCTGGGGTGCTGGTTCTCCTTTCACTCTTACGTCACCCAATGGGATCCCTACTCCCAAGTGTTCTGGATTACAGGATCACAAAGGAAACTCAACTCCCAGGAAATAGGACACAACCAGGAGCACTGGAGCTGTCACACACTCAAGATCACAGTTGAGGCCACAACATCTTTCCCAACACCCAGGATTACTGGAACCCTCACAGGAAAAAGGTAAACATAAATCCCTGTCCTGACATAGTCCTGGTTTCCTTTCAGGTTGCACCAGTACCTAGAGCAAACCCAGGACTCTGTCTCCCCACCCACTCCTGAAACACCCAGAGTAATATTAATTTCTAGGACCTCTCCCACAACCAGGATCACAGGAGGGACAAGCTACAGTCAGAGAAAGAAAGTGTATGTAGCACTAGGATAACCAGATGACAAGAGGAAAGTACAAGAACATAAGCAAGAGAAACCAAGGCCACTTGTCATCATCAGAACCCAGTTCACCCACTTAAGGACATCCTGGATACCCGACCACACTAGAAAAGAAATATTCAAATTTAAAATCACATCTCATTATCATGATAGAGAACAATAGGAAGGACATAAATAACTCCCTTCATGAAATACAGCATAACACAGGTAAAAAGGTAGAAGCCCTTAAAGAGGAAACGTAAAATTCCCTTAAAGAATTACAGGAAAACTCAAGCAAGCAGGTGAAGGAATTGAACAAACCCATAGAGGATCTGATAGTGGAAACAGAAACAGTAAAGAAATTGCAAAGGGAATAAACCCTGAAGATAGAAAACCTAGGAAAGAGATCAGGAGTCATAGATGAAAGCATCACCAACAGAATACAAAAGATAGAAGAGAGAATCTCAGGGGCAGAAGATACCACAGAAACATTGACACAAAAGTCAAAGAAAATAAAAAATGCAAAAAGCTCCTAACCCACAATGTCCAGGAAATCCAGAACGCAATTGGAAGACCAAACCTAAGGGCAATAGGTATAGAAGAGAGCAAAGAATCTCAACTTAAAGGACCAGTAGATATCTTCAACAAAACTATAGAAGAAAACTTCCCTAACATAAAGAGATGCCCACGAACCTACAAGAAGTCTATAGAACTCCAAATAGACTGGACCTGAAAATAAAGTACTTCAGTCACATAATAATAAAAACACAAAATACATACAATCAAAAGAATATTAAAATCAGTAAGGGAACAAGGACAAGTTACATATAAAGGCAGACCTTTCTGAATTACATGAGACAACAAGCTCAAAAGAAGATAGCCACACAAACATAATTCCAGCTATAACAACAAATATAACAGAAAGCAACAATCACTTTTCCTTAATGTCTCTTAATATCAGTGGAATCAATTGTCCAATTATACTAATTGACTGGATACTTAAGCAGGACCCAGCATTTTGCTGCATACAGGAAACACAGCTCAGTGACAGAGACAGACACTACCTCAGAGTAAAATGACAGAAAAATTTTCCAAGCATATAGTCACAAGAACCAAGCAGGAGTAGCCATTTTAATATTGAATAAAATCAACTTTCAACCAAAAGTTATCAAGCACGATGAGGAAGGACACTTCATACTCATCAAGAGGAAAATGCTCCAAGAGAATGTCTCGATTCTGAACATCTAAGTTTGAAATGCAAGGGTACCCACATTAATAAAAGAAACTTTACTAAAGCTCAAAGCACACAGGGCATCTCACACAATAGTAATGGGAGACTGCAACACTACACTCTCATCAATAGACACAGAAACTGAACAGAGACACATTGAAATTAACGGAAGTTATGAAACAAATGAATTTAACAGACTTCTATAGAATATCTTAAAACAAAAAGAATATACCTTCTCACCAGCTTGTGGTACCTTCTCGAAAATTGGCCATATAATTGGTCACAAAACAGGCCTCAACAGATACAAGAATAATCAAATAATGCCATGCATCCTTTCAGATCATGTGGACTAAGGCTGGTCTTCAAAAACAACAAAAACAGCAAAAAGCCCACATACACATGGAAGCTGAAGAACGATCTACTCAGTGATAACTTGGTCAAGGATGAAAGAAAGAAAGAAATTAAAGATATCCTCTCCCCAGATCTATTCACTCAAAGTGCAGCTAATAATCTTTTACTGTTAGATACTTAAAAACTTGCAGAAAAATGTGTATCATTTTGCTAGTGTTCTTAATATGCTTTTGACCTACTTTTTCTGCCCACTCCCTCTAACTAGGTTATTCTGGGAAGATAGCTAGCATATGATAAATGTGTGCAATGAGTAATTTACTATTTGTAGGGCAATGTGAACAAAGACAAAGACATTTAAAAAAGTAACCAGCTGCCTCTGGGACATTTCATGGCCTTGACCTCAACATATTAATTAATACCTTAAAGAACTACATTTTATTTCTACTCCTACATAAGCAAGGGGAGAATAGACTTCTGAGAAGATATAAACTGCTTTCAACAATACATAGTTAAGTTTATTCACACAGTATGTCACTCAAGTTTTGAGAAATTTACCAGGAAGAACATGATGGACAGTTTGAAGATGCTCTTTCCTGAATTACTGTGGGACATATATAACTTCTAGTTGTCAAAGGACACATTTGCATGAATTTCTTTGATGTAATTACATGAATTTCAAAGATGTGAGTTCAACTGGTGTGCATTTACAAAATATTCACTACTTAAGTTACTGTATAATCTTGTAATTATTGAGAAAAACCACTCAAAATACAATATCCCTTCCTTCATCCCTTCTATATATACATGATACTGGATGTACATCTGGTATTTTAGACTTTTTTCATAAAGATTTACTGATGCAGGATGATTGGAGTAAAAATATCCTGAAATGTACAAGGATGTGTGAAATGGTAGAGTTATGGCAAAGAAAAAATTAAATAGAAATGAATATAAATGTTTATGACTATACAACGTGGAAAACTATATTATGGCCAAGAGCTTAAAAGTGTTCTGTACATAGATCAGTAAGAGAAAATATAGCACAGATAAGAAGAATATACTAGAACTAATATTCACAGACACTGTCCTTCAGTTTAAGACATAAAATAGTTCTTTCCTGCATTGAATATGTAATACACATGGATCGTTGACAATAAAATATTCCTAAATTAAAAACGGACGGAGTAGACAATATCACATATACAATTTCTATAAATAGTTCCCAAATAATGAAGATTGGTCCAGATGGCTCATTTTGTAAGGTTGGGGTACTCATTCAGTAAATACAGACACTAGATTATTAAAGTAGCAGTTGCAACATTTCATCTTCCTATAAAGAAATCTCTTTAAAAATTATTAGACCAAATGGGTGCCTTTTCTTACCCTACAGTTCAGAACTCTTCTCAAAATAATAGGGAAAAAGCTAAAGGATTTTTAGTTCAATAATGAAATGCCAGCTTGCATAATAAGCTTTGACAAGATCTATCTTTCTAACATTAAAGGTTTTCAGAGCATCAGGCTCATTTTTTCGGTAACCATAATCATCAACAAAAAAATAATTGTATTCCTTTTGTTAGGTCTTGTGCATACTAACCTTAGTAAAGAAGAAGTTGGATACTTGAAAACACGGGGAAGCATATGCGCAAAATCTCGCAACAAAGGTGGAAGGGAAACATTGTTGAGTGTGAACTCCAGACTTGCTAGCCATGCATTCGACTTTTAAATTATGCCCTTAGTCTCAAGCCAAATTCTTGTTGATAGATCCCTTTTGGTGTTTTTTTTTTTGATCATTTTATCCTTTCACAATAAAACCATAGATCCTTCCAGTTTGTGGAAGTAGCATGGAAATAGCTTTTGTAGAATATTAATTAGTATATACTAATATGATTAGAAAAGTAATTCTAATTACTGTATAGTATATGATTAGTCAATTCTATTTAAAGCAAGATAAATGCTAAATTGAATTCAACATTAATTCAGTAATAAAATGATAGTAGATCTTAGTCTTTACATGTATGTGTATATAGGCGTATATGTATTCCCAAACAACCATGTACCATACACCCACATACACAGACACACACAGACACACACACACACACACACACACACACACACACACACACACTACAGACAGACATAGACAGACAGGCAGGCAGGGGGTAAAGAGAGAGAGAGTATATAAAACAGGTCTACTTTCTGATCTTTACTTAATTTTGTTTTGAATCATTCTTTACCATCATAATTTGATTTTGATTAAAAATTATTAAAACACTCAAAAAAATCTCACAACTAAAGTTTTCTGTTAAAGCAAAGATCAGAAAAAAAGATATATCTGGATAATACAGCAAAGTTTAGAAATAGGGTTTCTCTTCCTGTTAGTTTCTGTAGAAAATAACAGCACTATTCATAAAAAGGTATGAAAAGAGGGGAAGCATGGACACTTACCCTTGTCATACTGTGATAAGCAGAGTCCCCACCCTAGCCCTGGGCAGGGATTGAGAAAAATAGGAGAGCCAGGTCTACTAAGTACATTTTCTCAGCATGATGTCATTAGAGACCATGTGAGATTTCTCTTGCTTGTGATGAGGGAACCCTTCAATTCTGCAAAGAACGGTGTTTTAGAAAACTGATTTGACAACTGATGAGTTTACTCTTCCACTTGTAGCATTAGTGTAAGCTGCTGAAACAGTGACAGCTAGGTATTAGTGAAACCCATTGAGAACTCAGCTTACTTCTCTGTACCTGCATTAATATCAACTTCTTGCAATTCTGCCATTACAGACCCACTGGGATATTTTGACTTTAGTTTCCACCTGGCAAAAACATTGCCCTGTTATTTTTACACTCAGCAGTGTCAGAAAAATAACTGTTGATACTCAGAAACAAAACAAGATAAATAGTCTCCTAGTATAATAGTTCCGTGTGTTCATGTTTCAATAGAAAGTAACTCCTAGCTCTGTGAACCAGAAATAGAAATTCCCCTTGACTGACAAAATTCAATCAACAGATTCAAACATCAGGAGATGGTACAGATGTCAAAATTATTTGGCAAGGATTTCAGAGCACTCAATATAAAATACCTCTACAAACAATTAGAAAATTGATACAAACAAGTGGAAAAATAAAAATGAAATACCAAAAAAATCTAGAAATAAAAATAAAACATCATTTAAACTCAATATTCGCAGGCAAATGGATGGAACTAGAAAATATCCTGAATGACTTAACACAGTCACAAAAGAACACACATAACATGTACTCATTGACAAGTGGATATTATGAAAAAAACTCTTACTGCCCATGAAACAACTTACAGACCATATGAAGGTCATGAGGAAAGAAGACCAAAGTGTGGATGCCACAATCCTACTTAGAAGGAGAAACAAAATAATCATGGGAGGTATAGGGTGGGTAAGACTTAGGAAGAAGAGAAGAAGGAGAGAAGGAAAAGAGAGAGGCAGGATTGGGTGTGGGAGGAGATGAGGGGATGTACAGAGAGAAAGGAAATTGACCAGAAATGTGTACTAATGGAGGATGGGGAACTGGGGATAGCTACCACAAAGTAACAGATGCCTGGAAAGTAAGAGGATCCAACAAGGATGACATTAGCTGAAATACGCAACAAAGGGGAGAGAAAACCTGTAGAGACCAAACCCAGAGGTAAGACAACATATATCCTCTTCTGGCCTTTATGAATGTACACGTATACACAAATATGTGCAAATACCATAAAAGCACATAAGTTTATCCATACACTAAAATTAGTCTATGAGTTTTGTTCCATGGTAATTCCAAAACTACATTCTTAAAGTCTCATAGATATGACTGCCTAATCATAAGGTAAACAAGGGACAACAACAATAACTAATACACACCAAATTATGAAAGAAAAACCATGAGGCCTCAATCCTTCAGAAAAAAATACAGGCAGTTAAGAAATGGAAAGAATGGCAGAAATAATCTTCCCCAAACTAGAGCACATTTATTCAATACCAATTGAATGGTTCTGAATACATATATCTGGGTAACTTTATACCTATTGGTAAGACAGTATTTAGGAAGATATATGTTTACAAATTATATATAACAACCATTAGTGGAAACTATGGAATGAATTTGAAAGAGAACAAGCAGCATTTCGTGGGAGGGTTTGGAGTAAGGAAGGGGGGGGGGTATAATGGAATTCTATGATAATATCAATAAGATTTGGCAAAATGTTTTGTAGTATTCAAACAGGGATAAATACATGCATCAGTGAAATAACAGCGAAGAGATGACTTTTGTACAACTAAGAACAACTGTTTCTTTTTAAGCTGAAATGTAAATTGAGTAAAGACAGAGTTTTAAACACAGGAAGCAATTACACTTAGCCAAAATGAGTACATGGGCAAGTCTATATAAGGCACTGATGCACATAAAATTAAACCCTAGGGAGAGAAAATGCTAACCATAAAGCGGTGAATCTTTCAAATCTTTAGAACGTAATGTAGATAAAACTTACAATGTGGGCATATGTGAAAAATTTTATGCACAAATCCAAAGAAACAATACACAAGAGAAAATTAATTATTTTTACTGTATCTTACTAAAACTCAGAAAATGTACTCTGTAAATATCATTCAAGAACACAAAACAATGAGTTTCAAACCTAAAATATTTGTAAGCACACATTTGTGAAAATACTTATACTTAAGAATATAAGAAGGACTCTCAAATTCTAAAACCAACCCAAATACTCTACTTAGATAATAAACAAAGATTCCATAAATGTATTCCTACATGTTATTGCATATTTAGAAGGAAAATAAACATATCAAAATGCACTCCTCATCTGTGACATTAAGAATCATTAAATTAACCTTGATGTATCCAGTAACAAAACTGTTAACTGAGAATATAAACAATATGAGTATTGTCAAAAAAAATAGAATACCTGAGGATCTCAAATATTCGTTGTCAAAGTGAACAAATCAGTCACTGATGGCATCTTGAAGTTTACATATTGGCTACCATGGAATTCAGTAATGGCACTTTTCAGATAATTATTTCAGAAAACATAAAGCCAATTTTATATTAACAGTCACACATGACTGTCATAGAATCTTTATTTGTCGTAGTCCAACACTAGAGGTAATGAAATGCAAGCATGCAGGAAGGCCTGGGTTCCATACCCAACCTTGTAAATTATGACAGATACAGCAGTACATAACTGGAAGTAATCTCAGAGAAGAATCTGATTTAGGCTAGAACAAAGATAGGCTTCAAGAAAGAATATGACTTTGGCCTAGGACAGGGAAGTAGGCTCAGATATTCTTGGTCATCCTTATATACCTTTAGGAACAGTGATCATGGAACTTTGTTTATTGCCTTGTTTGTTCCTTGACTATTTCTGTTTATTGTCTCTTTGTTCCCTTAACCTAGAACTGACCTTATTACTTGCATGCAATTATAAGAGTATAAAGCAGTCTAGGATAAAATAAATTTGCCTTTTAGCCTTAGAACTGGCTAGGAGTCATGCTACACTGTTGTCTAATTGTCACTTTCTTTTTAAACCTCACTCCACCACTGGAGAACTTGTTGACTGACTGAGCTGTCTTGATCAGGTGGCACCTCAACGTCCATCTCCAGTAAGATGATACAGTCAAGGTCACCGGGGGAAAGGAAGCATGCGCAGAGGAAAATTCAGGCCAGCGGTGAATAAACCCTATAAAACGGGATTGGTAATGGCAGAATGCCTTTTGTATATATGCTTAAAAATATGCTAAAGGCTAAAGGGGTAAAAATAAGTCAGAAACAAATTACCCAGTTTCTGATTTTTATAGGAGAAATCTGTCCTTGGTTCCCTGGGAAGGGTGCAATAAGTGACAGACATAGGAGGAAGTGGGAGAAGGAATAAAAGGGTACTATACAAAGCATGGTCAGAAAAAGTTCCCATAGAGGCTTTTAGCCATTGGACTTTAATTAGAGGTACTTTACCCCCTAGACCTGAGAGAGAGAAAAGCAGTCCTCCCCAACTATCAGGCCATGTTTTGGTGAAAAAGAAGGAAGTGAATGTAAGCTGTTACAGAGCTCTCCTAGGGACAAAAGGACGTCAGGAGAAGTTTTGCCTCCTTTCTGGCTCCTGTTGGAGGAATGCTTAGTTTTTGTTCTGGGTTCTTTAGGTAGGATATCTGGGTCCCTTTGGTGGGACATCATCTAGTTCTCTTCCCTCTCTGTCTATTGTCTGTCCTCGGTGCAGCAATCTGTCCATGTCTGTCAATTTTTATGTCTGTGTTTTGGGTTTCATTGCTTGAATGTTGTTCTTTGTTTCATGTTCAAAAGGAAAAAATGGTTAAAACATTATCTGCTGGCTATTCATCCCTTGATTTAGTTTTAACCCATTTCAAAAAAAAAAAAAAGTAAAAGTAAAAAGCAGTCTCAATTGTCCTTTGCAGCCCCGCACTTGTAGCTAGGAGTCTAGCACAGCTGGAGAAGCCCAGCTAGGGGCTGATTGTCTGCACAAGCCAGTCTCAAAGGCAGCAGTTTCTCCACTTCTATGGTAAGGAAGCTGATACTTGTTTCTCCTAGAAAAATCTGTGACTGTAATTATTTAGTTCATCAAGTGACAAGGTGCTCCTCTATTGAAATTGCAGCTGGAAAAAGAAAGACTTGTCTGGATTAAATAAGTAAATGTGTAGCCACTTTTTTTTTGTTTCCAATTGGTTTTAAGTATATAAATATGTTCTGCATGTCTTTTCTTTAGATTATTGGTTTATAAGTTATTGGGTATGATTAAAAATTTGTAATATTGGTAAGAGAAAGTTAGCTTAAAACTTGTAACTCAGGGTTAGAGTCATTCAGAACAACATGCGGCATGAGCCAACCGAGAAAAACAGGTCTCTAAAGATATGGCTAACTTGGGTAATATTTTATGTAATACTTATCCTAGAAACCAGACTGAAAAGATAAGGTTGGTTGAGATGTTAGAGGCCAAGCCATCGTGTGTTCGTGTGCAGAAATTGGCAGCCAGACTTTGCAGCATGGGAGTGATGCACTTGGTGTTGATTTCACAGAGACTGGATTGTTTGTTGGAGGTTGAATTTTGATTTCCAAACTTGTGATTGTGTACTCTGGTATTGCAAAGGAAATTTGAAGATTGTGGTTAAACTGCCAGTCTTCCATTGGCTGCAGTTTGGAGTTCAATTGCAGTCTCAAGATATTTCAAAAAAAAAAAAAAGGCAGGGACCTGATGAGCCTTTTCAGGAGTTAGTTGACAGACTGAATAAAGCATCAGGGAGAGTGTTTGGAGATGTTAATGCTACAATGCTTTAAGTAAAATAATTGGCTTATGAGAATGCAAACACAGCATGTCAGGGCACTATCAGACATTATAGAAGGACTGGAACTATTATAGACTATATTAGATTATGTTCTGACATTGGTCCCTCTTATATGCTGGATATGGCCATAGTTGCCAAGCTACAGAAAAAAAATGCAACACGTTTGATCTCAACACACTGGAAAAGGAAAAAGGAGGGTTAATGGGCCCCCTGGAAGTTGTTTTGGATGTGGACAAACAGGATATTTAGAGAGGAATTGTCCAAATAAAACTTAGGAAAATAGTGGGGGGAAAAAAAGGAGTCTGTCCTAGATGCAACAGAGAGGCACATTGAACTAAGGAATGCAGGTCTAAGAGACTTAGGAAATCCTCTCCCTCCAGGAAATGAGAGAGGAGGCCAGCCCCAGACACTGAGAAAATGTTATGGGGTAATACAGTTCATTCCCCAGCAAAACAATCCTTTCAGAATCTCTTCTGAGCCACTCCAGGCAGTGCAGGACTGGACCTCAGTCCCTCCACCTACACAGTATTAACTCTTGAAATGGAAATGCAGGCTTTTCCTACTGGAATATGTGGTCTGTTGTTGTCAGGACATGTAGGACTGTTCCTGGGAAGAAGCAGTGCCACTATGGAAAGGCTAATGATTGCTCCACGAGGTGTAGGTGCAGATTATACTGAGGAAATTAAAATTATGACTTCACCTACCCACAATTCTGTCACTTAACCTGGACAGAGAATTGCTCAATTATTCCTTGTACCATTGGTTATGACAAAAATAATGTTAAAACTAATGTTCGAGGGGCAAAAGGATTTGGTTCTTCAGATACTTATTGGGTCCAAACAATAAAAGCTGAAAGACCTAAACTAGTTTTAAGAATAAGTAGAAAAATATTTAGAGGCAGCTTGATACAGCACCAGATGTATCTGTAATAACATCTGTTCATTGGCCTGGATCTTGACCTAAAACAACTGTAATTACTCTACTACAAGGGATAGGACAAAGTTAAGAGTCCTGCTCAAAGCAGTGATCTCATTGGGAGGATGAGGAAAGTCAACAAGGATGTTTTCAACCTTACATTGTTTCTAATTTGCCGGCTAATTTATGGGGGCAAGATATAAAAAAGGACATGGGAGTCCTTTTATGAATTTCAAATAGCAAAGTTACAAAACAAATGTTCAACTATGGTTATTTGCATAACCAAGGGTTAGCTATGCAAAATCAGGGAGGATTGGAGCCCATTATAATTACCCCTCAGGAAGGAAATACAGGTCTAGAGTATTTTTAATGGAGACCATTGACAAGCCTATACTCCAAGCAGATAAAATTACTTGGAAAAGTGATGTTCCTGTATGGATGGATCAATGGTCTCTTACTTCAGAAAAAATTGTGGCCATTCAACAGCTAGTGCAGAAGCAATTGCAAGCTGGCTACCTTGAACTTTCTAGTTCCCCCTGTAACTCACCTATATTTATCATTAAGAAAAAAACCAGACAAGTGGAGATTGTTACAAGATTTATGAAAGGATAATGATACTTTGGAGCTTATGGGAAAATTACTATCTGGCTTACCTACCCAAGCTGTCATTATAAAAACTACATGTAAAATTATCATAGATTTAAAAGATTGTTTTTTTTCTATTCCTGTGCATCCTGATGACTGTAAAAGATTTTCATTTAGTGTGCCTGCTTGTAATTTTAAAGAATCCATGAAGTAATACCCTTGGAAGGTTTTGCTTCAAGGACTGGCTAACAGCTCTATACTTTGCCAAAAATTTGCTGCTGCTTCAATACAAGAAGTTGGGACTATGATTTCTTCTGTGTATATTGCTCATTATAGAGATGATATTTTATTAGCTGATCCCTCTGAAAGAGTTTCACTACAAGCTTTTGCTCTTATACAACAAGTTTTAGAATCTTGGTGATTAGTTGTTGTTTCATAAAAGATTCAAAGCATTATCCTTTTCAATATTTGTGTCATCAGTTATATTCTAAAAAAAAAACTGTCGCACAGAAAATTCAAATAAAAAGGGATAATTTACTTACTTCAAATGATTTCCAAAAATTGTTAGGAGATGTCATTTAACTAAAACCTCATTTTAAGCTCATGGCAGTCAAACTTAAACCTCTGTTTGATATTCTTAAGGAGGATGCAAATCCTAATTGCCCTCCACAATTAACTGAGGGACAAATAGCTTTGCAAAAAGTAGAGGAAGCTGTTAGCCAATAACAGATCCATTATATAGACTAAGATCAATTGTTGACTGTGTTTTTGCTATTTTCTCATGTGCCCTCAGAAGTTCTTTGGCAAAAAGGACCAATAATGTGATTCACCTTTCCTCATCTCCAAGTTTTAGCACCCTATTCTGAAGTTGTTGCTGCGTGAATACAGAATTGTGGGATATAATCACAAAAAATATTTTGGAAAAGAACCTGATGAAATATTTATACTTTATTCCAAACAGCAATTAGATTGAGTGTTGCAGAATATTGATGTTTGGCCTATTGCATGCAGAAACTTTTCAGGCAAAATTGATAATCACTATCCAAAGGACAAGTTAAAAAATGTTCTTCTATGCATGCTTTTGTATTTCCTGTAAATTTACTCATGCATCCCATAAAGTATGTGCTTACTGTATTTATGGATGGCTCATCTAATGGAAAAGCAGCATGTGTAGCTGGATCACATGTTCATTCTCTTAAATTTCCTCCTGCTTCAGCACAAATAATTAAACAATGTGCTGTAGCTACTGTTTTTGGAATGCTGAAAAACATCAAGCTTTTAATTTGTATACTGATAGCCAATATATAGCTCATGGTTTACAATTGCTTGAAACTGTTCCTTTTTTAAATACTGCTAATTCTTAAATTTTGCAATTGCTTATGCAAATACAACTTAATCTAAGAGAATGTACTGCTCCTTATTTTGTAGGCCATTTAAGAGCTCATACTGGATTGCCTGGACCCCTTAGTGGGGCAATGCTACAGCAGATTTGTATACCATGCAGGTTACACACTTTACATAGGAGCAGTTATCCAGGTAATCTCATTCTTTACATCATTAAAATAGTAATAGCTTGAGAAAACAATTTGGTATTTTTAGAGAATGTTCAAGTCAAATTGTAAAGACTTGTCCTGAATGTCCTCAATTTTTACCTGTACCACATAATGATGTTAATCCTCCAAGACTCTTACCTAACCAACCAATGGCAAATGGATATTACCCATATTCCTGATTTTAGGAAATTAAAATATGTGCATGTGACAATTGACACCTTTTCAGCCTTTCTAATTGTAACTGCTTTAACAGGAGAAGCAACTAAAAATGTCATTAGTCATTGCCTATGTTGTTTTTCTATACTTGGTGTTCCCAATCAAATTAAAACAGAAAATGGGTGGCTATTGCAGTCATTTGAAATATTGTGTTGACAATTTAATATTACCCATATTACTTCACCAACCCTACAACTGTCAGAGAATTAATATCCAAAATATCTAAAGAATTCAAGAAGTTAGACACAAACAACCCAAATAACCCAATTAAGAAGGAGGGTACAAAGAGAAATGACCAAAGGCTCAAGAGAGGAGTTTTGAATGTCTGAGAAGCACTTAAAGAAATGGTCAATGTCCTTTGTCATCAGAAAAATGCAAATTAAAATGGCTCTTAGATTCCACATTACACCTGAATGTCTAAGATCAAAAAGTCAAGGGATAGCACATGCCAGTGATAATGTCGAGAAAGGGAATACTCCTCAATTACTGGTGAGATTGGAAAACTCTACAACCATTCTCAAAATCAGTTTGGCAGTGTCTCAGAAAATTGGCAAAAGTTCTACCTCAAGACTCTGCTGTAGCACTCATGGGCATGTAGGTCAAAGATATTTCACTATACCACAAGTATATTTGCTATATATTCATAACAACTTTATTCATAATAGACAGCAACTCAAAACAATCTAGATGTCCCTCAACTGAAGAAAGAATATTGAAAAGGTGGTTCATTTACACAAAGAAACATTACTCAGGTTTTAAGAACAATGACATCATGAATTTTTCAGGCAAATGAATGGACTTAGAAAATATTGTCCTGAGGGAGGAAACCCAAACATTATCCTCCCTTATAAATGCATATTAGCCATAATGTACAGGATAACTTTGCAATAATTCACAGACCCAAGGAAGTCAAATAATAAGCAGGACCCAAGGGATGATTGTTGAATCTTTCTCAGAAGGGGAAACAAAATAGATATCTGAGATAGATAGAGGGAGGGAACCTAATGGGAGACAGGAGAGTAGGATGGCAAATCAGATATAGGGAGAGCAGGGGAGAGAGAACTGAAATCAGCAGTGGGGGCTGCAATCTCTGGGACATGTCAGATACCTGGAATGGGGGGAAGTCCAAGGATATCCTTAGGCCCTACTCTAGTTAAGACTTCTGGAAGTGCAGGATATGGATCCTCAAATGATCACTTCCTATAGCCAGACAGGATTTCCAGTGGAAGAATATGGACAGCAACCAACCCACAAAACCTTTGACCCAAAATGTGTCCTGCCTGCAACATGTACAGGGACTTAGATGAAGCAGAGATGAAGGTAACTAGCCAAACTTGAGTCCTACTCCATGTATAAGAAACAACCCCTGACACTCTTAATGATACTCTGTTGTTCGTGTACATAGAAGCCTGGCATTAGATTGAGCATGAGGAGTATTACTGAAGAGTCGAGGGATGAATTAAGGGAACTGAGGAGAACAGGAAGACTAACAGAGTTGAGTTAACGAACCTTGGCTCTGGGGAGGGAGGGGGCACAGGCTGAATCATCAACTAAAGAGAGAGCACAGGCTGGAACTAGACTACCTGAACATATGTAACAGATATGCAACTTGTTCTTCATGCAGGACCCCTACACCTGGAGAGAAGACTGTTCCTGAATCTGTTGCCTACCTCCCTATGCATCCCATTTCCCTAACTGGATTGCTTTGTTTGACCTCAGTGGGAGAGGATGTGTCTAGTCCTGCAGTGACTTGATATATTGAGGAATGATGATGATGATGATGATGATGATGATGATGATGATGATGATGATGATGATATTTAGAGGAGAGCTCCCCCTTTTCAGAGGAGAAGGGGAGAGAGGAATGGGGGAAGGATCTGCATGAGGGGATGCTAGGAGGAAAAAGGGGTAATACTGGGATGTAAAGTATATAGATTAATTAAAATGATTTAAACTCAAGACATTTAGAAAATTGAATTATCATGAAAAGTGCACTCAATTGTTAAAACACTAAAAGTTGAAAATAACTGAATGTAATTTAAGTAATTTCAGATATTTTTAAGTTTTTGTTTTCTTTCTTCAAAATAAATTCTAGTACTTCCCTAGTTGATTATGCTAAAATTTAGAATTGTGAAAATTGTAATTTACACATAGAAAAGTTCTACAAAACTTTGAATTTAGAAGTGATACTTTAGGTATAATACCAAAGATTATCAATATAGAAAATGTTTGATAAATTCATTTCAACCAAACTGAAGTCAATAATTAATAATAATAATAAAAATAATAATAATAATTTTAAAAAACAAAAAGTAGGACAGGACCTTAGATTATGCATTTGCACAATCCATACCTGATAAATACCTGATATCCAGGGTTAAGAAGACAGCTCTGTGGCTAAAGTGCTTATTACTTATTCCTATGGGACAGACTTAAATGCTCAGTATTTGAGTACAAGCTTAGTACAGTGGCATACTGCCTAGCTGTAAGTCCTGTGTTGGGGAGATGGAGACAGGAAAAAATGTCTGGCCTTTAGTTCAGACAACTCAGCTCAAATGGTGATCTTCAGATATACCTCAAAATATTTACCTTAAAAAATACTAAAGTAAAAAATATAGTGGAGAGCAATAGAATAGAGGAAATACATGAACGGTCAACCCTCTACATGCATAGATAAGTACAAAAGCCCCCCCCACCCCCACACATACATGCAGGGAGAGAGAAAGGCAGAGACAGAGACAGAGAGACAGACACACAGAGAGAAACAGAGTCAGAGAGAGGGGGGGAGAGAAAGAAAGAGGAAGGGAGGGAAAGGGAGGGAGAGAGAGGGAGAGCGAGAGGGAAAGGGAGGGAGAAAGAGAGAATTGCGTGGGGAACAAGAGAGCTTTTATAATTTTTTAAATGTAATGATGAAAAATTGAGAATCTAATCAAACTGATATATTTTAAAATCCACTTGAAGAAAAGAAAATTTTAAAAATAAGTCAATTGACTATATCTGTTGCCTTACAGAAGCATTTTAGTTTCACCAGTTCCCATTTATCAGTTTCTGAACTTAAAGAGTGAGCCGTTGGAGTTCTGTTTAGGAAATCCTCCTCCCCATATACCATCTAATGAGTTCAAGACTCTTTCCCAGTTTGTCTTCTACTAGATTCAGTGTATCTTGTTTTATGTTTAAGTCCTTGATCTAATTGGACATGAGCTTTGTGCAAGGTTACAAATAGGGGTCTATTTTCATTTTTCTACATACCAACTGCCAGTTAAACCAACACCATTTTTGAAGAGGCTTTCTTTTTTCCATTGTGTTTTTGTCTTCTTTGTAAGAGATCAAGTGTCCATTAGTGTGTGGTTTTATTTCTGCATCTTCAATTCTATTGCATTGATCAACCTGTCTGTCTCTGTATCAACACCACACAATTTTTATCACTGTTTCTCTATAGTACGGTTTGAAGTCAGGGATGGTAATTTGCCAAGAAGTTATTTTATGGTTAAGAATTATTTTCACTATCTGGAGTTTTTTTGTTTTTATCCTTATGGAAATAAGAATTGCTCTTTTCATGTCTGTAAAGAATTGTGTTGGAATTTTCATGGGTATTGCATTCAAATCAGAAACCTAGAGATTGGGGAAATGGCTTCACTAAAACCACATCCAATAAAGGGCTAATATCAAAAATACATAAAGAGATCAAGAAGCTAACCTCCAAAAAACCAAACAGCGCAATAAAAATGGGGTGTAGAGCTAAACAGAGAATTCACAACAGAGGAGTCTTAAATGGCTGAGAAGCAGTTAAAGAAATGTTCAAAGTTCTTAGTGATCAGGGAAATGTAAATCAAAAGAAGCACGAGATCCCACCTTACACCAACCAGAATGGGTAAGATCAAAACCTCAGGTGACAGCACATATTGGACAGAATGTGGAGAAAGAGGGATTGAAATGGAGAAATCCCTCCACTGCTGATGGGATTGCAAACTGGTACAACCACTGATTTACAAATCAGTCTGGAGGTTCCTCAGAAAATTGGAAATAGATCTAACTGAAGACCCAGCTATACTACTCTTAGGCATGTACCCAAATGTTGTCCCACCATGCCTCAGTGGCACCTACTCTACTGTGTTCATAGAGGCCTTATATGTGATATCCAGAAGCTGGAAATAATCCAGATGTCCCACGATGGAAGAATGAATACAGAAAATGTGGCTTATTTACACATTGGAATATTATCCAGCTATTAAGAACAAGGCCACCATGAGTTTTGCAGGGAAATGGATGGAGCTAGAAAATATTATTCTGAGTGAGGTAACTCAGACATACATGGTATTTACTCACTAATAAGTGACTATTAGCCAAAGAAATAAAAAGTACATAGAATACAATCCACAGAACTCAAGAAGCTTAACAAACAGAAGGGCCCAAGGGAGGATGTTTCGGTCTCATTTGAGAGGAATAAGAAAACAATCATGTGAGGAAGAAGAAGGGTGGAACCTAGGTATGGTTATCTTGTACTATATGGCTAATACCCACTTATAAATGACTAAATACCATGTGTGTTTTTCTAGGTCTCAGTTACCTCACTCGGTATGATATTTTATACTTTCATATATTTGCCTGCAAATTACATGATTTCAATCTTTTTAAGTAGTTGAATAGTATTACATTATGTAAATGAATCACATTTTCTTTATCTATTCTCTAGTTCAGGGACATCTAGATAATGTCTGGTTTTGGCTATTATGATTAAAGCTTCTATGATCTTAATTGAGCAAGTGTCTTTGTGGAATGATGGAGCTTCTTTTGGGTATATGCCTAGGAGTGATATAGATGGGTCTTAAGATAAAATTTTTCCCAATTTCCTAAGAAATGACCAAACTAGTTTCCAGAGATACTACAATTTTCTCTTTTGCAGAATATCTTGCTCACCTCCCTGTCTGCATGAGCTGCCACTTTTTTTATCTTAGCCATTCAGATAAGTATAAGATAGATCTTAGACTCATTATGATTTACATTGCCTGTTGACTCAAGATTTTGAACATTTCTTTTTTTTTCAAAATTTAAGTCATTTAATACATAAGTTTTTTTTATTTTTTATTATTATTAACTTGAGTATTTCTTATATACATTTCGAGTGTTATTCCCTTTCCCGGTTTCCGGGCAAACATCCCCCTTCCCCCTCCCCTTCCTTATGGGTGTTCCCCTCCCAACCCTCCTCCCATTGCTGCTCTCTCCCCAACAGTCTAGTTCACTGGGGGTTCAGTCTTAGCAGGACCCAGGGCTTCCCCTTCCACTGGTGCTCTTACTAGGATATTCATTGCTACCTATGAGGTCAGAGTCCAGGGTCAGTCCATGTATAGTCTTTGGGTAGTGGCTTAGTCCCTGGAAGCTCTGTTTGGTTGGCATTGCTGTACATGTGGGGTCTCATTCTTCTCAAGCTCT